>NC_069499.1:391024261-391299261 GCF_027579735.1 Bombina bombina
ACCTCGCTTACGTGTTTCCACCATTTCCTCTGCTCCCTCGACTGATTGCCAAAATCAAGCAGGAGAGAGCATCGGTGATTTTGATAGCGCCTGCATGGCCACGCAGGACCTGGTATGCAGACCTAGTGGACATATCATCCTTTCCACCTTGGACGCTGCCTCTGAGACGAGACCTTCTACTTCAAGGTCCTTTCAATCATCCAAATCTAATTTCTCTGAGACTGACTGCATGGAGATTGAACGCTTGATTTTATCAAAGCGTGGCTTCTCCGAGTCTGTCATTGATACCTTAATACAGGCACGAAAGCCTGTTACCAGGAAAATCTACCATAAGATATGGTGTAAATATCTTTATTGGTGTGAATCCAAGGGCTACTCATGGAGTAAGGTCAGGATTCCCAGGATATTATCTTTTCTCCAAGAGGGTTTGGAGAAAGGATTATCAGCTAGTTCTTTGAAGGGACAGATCTCTGCACTGTCTATTCTTTTGCACAAGCGTCTGGCGGATGTTCCAGACGTTCAGGCGTTTTGTCAGGCGTTGGTTAGAATCAAGCCTGTGTTTAAACCTGTTGCTCCCCCATGGAGCTTAAATTTGGTTCTTAAAGTTCTTCAAGGGGTTCCGTTTGAACCTCTTCATTCCATAGATATCAAGCTTTTATCTTGGAAAGTTCTTTTTTTGATGGCTATTTCCTCGGCTCGTAGAGTCTCTGAGTTATCTGCCTTACATTGTGATTCTCCTTATCTGATCTTTCATGCAGATAAGGTAGTTCTGCGTACAAAACCTGGGTTTTTGCCTAAGGTGGTATCTACTAAGAATATCAATCAAGAGATTGTTGTTCCATCATTGTGTCCTAATCCTTCTTCAAAGAAGGAACGTCTCTTACATAATCTGGACGTGGTTCGTGCTTTAAAGTTTTACTTACAAGCTACAAAAGATTTTCGTCAAACATCTGCTTTGTTTGTTGTTTACTCTGGACAGAGAAGAGGTCAAAAGGCTTCGGCAACCTCTCTTTCTTTTTGGCTAAGAAGCATAATCCACTTAGCCTATGAGACTGCTGGACAGCAGCCTCCTGAAAGGATTACAGCTCATTCTACTAGAGCTGTGGCTTCCACTTGGGCTTTTAAAAATGAGGCTTCTGTTGAACAGATTTGCAAGGCGGCGACTTGGTCTTCGCTTCATACATTTTCCAAATTCTACAAATTTGATACTTTTGCTTCTTCGGAGGCTATTTTTGGGAGAAAGGTTTTACAGGCAGTGGTACCTTCCGTTTAAGTACCTGCCTTGTCCCTCCCTTCATCCGTGTACTTTAGCTTTGGTATTGGTATCCCACAAGTAATGGATGATCCGTGGACTGGATACACCTTACAAGAGAAAACACAATTTATGCTTACCTGATAAATTTATTTCTCTTGTGGTGTATCCAGTCCACGGCCCGCCCTGTCATTTTAAGGCAGGTCAAAATTTTAGATTAAACTACAGTCACCACTGCACCCTATGGTTTCTCCTTTCTCGGCTTGTTTCGGTCGAATGACTGGATATGGCAGTTAGGGGCGGAGCTATATAGCAGCTCTGTTGTGGGTGTCCTCTTGCAACTTCCTGTTGGGAAGGAGAATATCCCACAAGTAATGGATGATCCGTGGACTGGATACACCACAAGAGAAATAAATTTATCAGGTAAGCATAAATTGTGTTTTTCCTGTTCCAGAAGCTAATTTGGAACTCTGGCAAACCATTCTTACGGTGGACGTAGCCATCTCCACTTAAGCAAGACAAACTACAATTCCTTTAGAGGATATCACTTCCTTCAGAGATTCTATGGATAGGAAGTTGAAAGTTTTTTTTCCCTAGAAAGTTTTTCTGCAGGGGTGTCTATTATTCCAACCAGTTGTGGGTATTGCTTGTGTTGCAGGTGTAGCATATATTTGGTGTGATTACTTATTTGAATTAGTTTCAAGAATATTCTTTAAAGGAGATTCAGGAGCCTATTTACTGTGTACAACTGGCACAATTATTTATTTGTGATGTGATCATTCAGCTAATTAGTTTTAATGTGAAAAATACAGCCTTAGCCGTCCTTACTAGAAGTGTTTTTTTGTTTAAAGTCATGGTCGCTGGATGTGGGATCAAAGTCCAGGAATAGTCTAGTCAAAATTAAACTTTCATGATTCAGATGGAGCAGGCAATTTTAAGAAACTTAAAATTTACTCCTATTATCAATTTTTTTTGTTCTCTTGGTAACTTTATTTTAATAAGCAGGAAGGTAAGCATAGGTGCTGGTCCATTTCTGGTTCAGAACCTGGGTAACACTTTCTGATTGGTTTCTAAATGTAGCCACCAATCAGCTAGTGCTACCCAGGTGCTGAACTAAAAATGGGCCAGCTCCTAAGCTTATATTCAAATAAAGATACCAAGAGAACAAAGAAAAATTGATAATAGAAGTAAATTAGAAAGTTGCTTATTATTGCACGCTCTATCTGAATCGTGAAAGTTTAATTTTTACTAGACTATCCCCTTAACATTAGCTTTCAGGGGTAAGATACTGTTTGGTCCTGGCCTTGATTCTATTATCTCATCAGTCACAGGTGGCATGGGAGCATTTGTGCCCCAGGATAAAAAAAAATCTAGAGCCATGGGAAAATCTGTTTTCTTTTACAAGATACGATGAGTCCACGGATTTCATCCTTACTTGTTGGATATCGCCTCCTGGTCAGCAGGAGGAGGCAAAGAGCACCACAGCAGAGCTGTATATATAGCTCCTCCCTTCCCTCCCACTCCAGTCATTCTCTTTGCCTGTGTTAGTGATAGGAAGAGGTAAAGTGAGGTGTTAGTTTTAGATTCTTCAATCAAGAGTTTATTATTTTTTAAAGTAGTGCCAAAGTGTGCTACTTTGTTCTGGGGTGTAGCTTAGACCAGATCAGTCTCTTCAGTAAAAAGAGAAGCATTTGGTGGCTTTAGAGCAATGGGAACTTGTGGGACATAATTCTCACTGTGCCTCCCATATATTAATGCTGCCCTGCCTTTGGAAAACCTGAGTCATTCTAACTCAGGACTTTCTCTTCATTCTCAGGTCCATGGGAGGGATATGACCTCTTACACCTGGAGCCTGCCTTGCTGCCAGGCAGAAGATGAGGTAAGTGCTGACTTTGTTTCTGGGGTACAAGAAGTCTCAGACTTTATTTTTGACACAGACCTCATCACATTGGGGCTCCTTCTAGGGGTTAACATTGATGCAGTTCTCCTAATGTTTCTAGGGGACTCTGGGCAGTTTTTGGACACTGGCACTGGGGACATGTGACTTTTCTCTCCCGGCGGTTTATAAAGTAGCCGACCAGGAGGGTTTATTCTGGCTGCCTTTTATATTGTGCAAAGCTCAGTGTTCTTGCGACAGAGTTCAGGGCTGGAAATATGGGCTACGCAGCTTCCTAGATATAGGTGAAGGGAGATAAGCAACCTGTTATTTTGCCCCTGGTCGTTTAGATTAGTGATAATGACGACCAGGAGGGGATTGTTCATACCGCCTGACTTTTTTTTCTGTAACACTCAGTGTGAGGGTACAACTCAGTGTGAAGGTGTTTAATGGGCTAAGCAGCTTCCTAGACATGGGGGAAAGGAGCTACGCAGCTTGTGATTTTGATCCCGGTCGTTTAGCCCAATAATAATGGCGACCGGGAGTGGTTTGTTGAAACGCCCACGAGGGGCGGAGCTTGCATGGCGCCAATTTAATAGCGCAGCACTTATTTGATGCTTCCGATTTTCAGAAGGCAGGTTTTGTTTTTTTAAAGCCTTTTAGGTCTGTTTACGTTCCTTAACCTCTTCGTTTCCGGTATTGGAAGGGGCTGGATATACAGTGTGTTGCGCTTTGGTCTAACTGGTCCTTCGAGATCTCCGGAAGGGTTCCGGGGTTCACAAGATGTTTCGCCAGTATGTCCTCATATATATAAAAAAAAAAATTTGACAGTTTGATGTTTCAAGTAAACCCTACAGTGCAGGGTTCTCTGTTTACAAGTTTCCACTACTGTTCTTTATTGAAAACACTAAAGGAGACTGTGGTTTCTTAGTATGGAACTGAAGCATTCAAAAGATAAAGGTCTGAAGCACACAAAAGATAAACTTACTTTAAAATTTAAAGAGACAGTAACATATTTCATCTGTCAATTTTTATTTGTCATACTCCTTCTAAAACGATTGGGGTTTAGGAGTCATTGGTTATTACGTGCACAATTTTCTCATATAATGTCCAAAGAGTGTTTTTTTCTGGCCCACATGCAGTGCTCTGCGGTTCCTTGCACTCTTCAGATGAAATTGTTGCACAAGACGGGCTTGCTTTACTGTACATAGCGTTGTCTATTAACAGCAAGATTGCCATGTTAATTGGATTGTTTCTGACACAGAAATAAGACGATAATTTTTTCCTTTAAAAAAAAAAATTTTTAAGTGTCAGTAACGTTTTTTTTGTGTCAATTTTTATTTACTATTACACTATGTTTTTGAACCTCCTTTAAAGCGTTTTCTGTTTGGGAGTATTTTGACAGTGTCACTTTATGCCACAAACCTATAGTGTCCACAAAATGTTAGGGCACACATGCAGTACCCTGCGTTTTCTCTCATGCTCCGTCCGGAGTTTTTCTTTGCATATCATGCATTCCCTATACTTAAAGAGTATACCCAACTTAACTAAGGGGCTGGGCAGGCGTTGCCTAGGGTGAGGGGAGTAGTTTCCAGTCTACAAAGAGAACTACTTTTTCCTTAGAAGACAGCTGGATTTTTTCAAAGCTTATTGGGATGAAGACTGGAAAACTGCAGATAACTCAGCTTGCTAAGTCTCTGTGGCTAAGCTCTGTAGCAGCCCAAGGGTTGCAGGTTCGATCTCCAGAGAGGTTCACTCAGCCTCTCATCCTTCCGGGGGGGATTGAATTGAGCAGCGCCTTGAGACCCTTGCAGGTGTATAGCGCACTTTACCCACTTCATACAGTGGCATCCATCTGTGTCTGATACTATTAGTCAGAACCTCCCCTGAATAAGATTCTGGATAGGATAAAGGCTTTCAATGGCTATTTCCTTTATTTCCTATTCTTGCCTTGATGTTATCAAAATGGGATAGGTTTCAGGTTTCTCTGTCCCAGCTTGCTGAGCCTTGGGGTTAGAGTCTTGTTATACAGATGTATATTCCGAGTCAAGAATTCTAATGTTTTGTTCCTAGAAGGCCTTATTGAAACTTGATGGAGATGATTTCTTTTGAAATTTTAAGAGAATTTGAAAATAGTGTTTCGGGGTTTCAAGGTGTACAGGTGTCTGCTTTTCAGATTCTCTGCAGACCAGCTACAAAAAGAGGCGTTCTTACGTTGTGTAGGAGACCTCTCTTCCATGGGAGTAATTTGTCCTGCTCCAATACAGGGGCAGGGTTTTTCCTTTACTCTGTTTGTAGTTTCCAAAAAAGGGAGGGAACCTTCAAACCTATCTTAAGACCTCAAGAGTCTATACAAGTTTCTCTGAGTTCCATTTTTTAGGATGGCACTTAGTCGTACCATCCTTCCATTTCTACAGGAGGCTCAATTTATGACGACAGTGGACCTAATGGATGCATATCTATATGTTCCTATCCACAGAGATCATCATAAGTTCCTGAGGTTTGCCTTTCTGGACAAACATTTTTAGTTTCTGGCTCTTCCTTTCGGTATGGCCATGGCACCCAGAATTTTCACAAAGGTTCTGGGGTCTCTGCTGGCGGTTATAAGACCGTGGGGCATTGCAGTGACGCCTTATCTGGGCGATATTCTGATCCAGGCGTCGTCTTAGCTAACAAAGTCTCATACCGACATTGTTCTGTCCTTTCTAAGGACTCACGGGTGGTAAGTGAATCTGGAAAAGAGTTCGCTAGTTCCACAGACAAGGGTTCCTTTCTTGGGAACTCTAATCGACTCTCTATCCATGAAAATCTTTTTGACGGAAGTCAGAAAGTTAAAGATTCTGAATACATGCCGAACCCTTCAGACCAATCCTCAGCCGTCAGTGGCTCAGTGCATGGAAGCAATTGGATTGATGGTAGCGGCAATAGACATCATTCCGTTTGCTTGTTTTCATCTCAGACCTCTGCAACTGAGCATGCTCAGACAGTGGAATGGAGATTATACAAATATGTCTCCTCACATAAATCTAGATCAGGAGACAAGGGACTCTCTCCTATGGTGGTTGTTGCTGGATCATCTATCCCAGGGGACATGCTTCCGCAGACCCTCATGGGTGATAGTGACAACGGAAGCCAGCCTGATAGGATGTGGAGCAGTCTGGAACTCCCTGAGGGCTCAGGGGTATGGCCTCAAACGGAGTCTCTACTTCCCATCAATATCCTAGAGTTGGAAGCAATATTCAATGTGCTTCAGGCTTGGCCTCAGTTGGCTTCGGCCAAATTCATCAGCTTCCAGTCGGACAACATTACGACTGTAGCTTTCATCAATCATCAGGGAGGATCAAGGAGTCCCTTAGCGATGACAGACGTAGCCAAGATAATTCAGTGGGCGGAGTTTCACTCTTGTTATCTGTCGGCGATCCACATCCCAGGTGTGGACAACTGGGAAGCGGATTTTCTGAGCAGACAGACTTTTCATCCGGGGGAATGGGAACTCCATCCGGAGGTATTTGCCAACCTGATTCTCAGATAGGGCAGGCCGGAGTTGGATCTTATGACATCTCGTCAGAATGCCAAGCTTCTGAGATACGGGTCCAGGTCCAGGGATCCCCAGGCCGAGCTGATAGATGCCTTGGCGGTGCCTTGGTCTTTCAGCCTAGCTTATGTGTTCCCTCCATTTGCTCTCCTTCCCCGGGTGATTGCTTAAGTCAAACAGGAGAGGGCATTAGTGATCCTCATCGCTCCTGCGTGGCCTCGCATGGAAGCTTCCATTGAGGAAAGACCTTCTCAATCAGGGATCCTTCCATCATCCAAATCTAGTTTCTCTGCAGCTAACTGCTTGGAGATTGAACGCTTGATTTTATCTAAGCGAGGGTTTTCTGATTCGGTCATTGATACCTTGATTCAGGCACGTATGTCTGTTACTAGAAAGATTTACCATAAGATATGGCGTAAATATCTTTATTGGTGCGAATCCAAGGGCTACTCATGGAGTAGGGTTAGGATTCCCAGGATTTTGTCTTTTCTCCAAGAAGGATTGGAGAAAGGGTTGTCAGCAAGGTCCTTACAGGGACAGATTTCTGCTTTGTCTATTTTGCTACACAAGCGTCTGGCAGATGTTCCAGATGTTCAATCTTTTTTTCAGGCTCTGACTAGAATCAGGCCTGTATTTAGACCAATTGCTCCTCCTTGGAGTTTGAATTTAGTTCTTAATGTTCTTCTATGTGTTCCGTTTGAACCTATGCATTCCATAGATATTAAGTTATTATCTTGGAAAGTTTTATTTTTGGTTGCTATTTCTTCTGCTCTCAGAGTTTCTGAGCTTTCGGCATTACTATGTGATTCTCCTTATCTTATGTTTCAAACCTGGTTTTCTTCCTAAGGTTGTTTCTAATAAAAATATTAATCAGTAAATTGTTGTTCCTTCCTTGTGTCCTAATCCTTCTTCTAAGAAGGAGCGGCTGTTACATAATTTGGACGTGGTCCGTGCTTTAAAGTTTTACTTACAGGCAACTAAGGATTTTCGTCCATCTTCCCTGTTTATTGTGTTTTCTGGGAAGCGTAGGGGTCAGAAAGCTACGGCTACCTCTCTCTCTCTCATTTTGGCTGAAGAGTATCATCCGTTTTGCATATGAGACTGCAGGACTGCAGCCTCCTGAACGAATTACGGCTCATTCCACTAGGGCTGTGGCTTCCTCATGGGCATTCAAAAATTATGCTTCTGTTTAACAGATTTGCAAAGCTGCAACTTGGTCTTCTCTTCACACTTTTTCCAAATTTTCCAAATTCGATACTTTTGCCTCGTCTGAGGCTGTTTTTGGGAGGAAAGTTCTTCAAGCAGTGGTGCCTTCCGTTTAGGTTCCCTGTCTTGTCCCTCCCGTTTCATCCGTGTACTATAGCTTTGGTATTGTATCCCACAAGTAAGGATGAAATCCGTGGACTCATCGTATCTTGTAAAAGAAAAGGAAATTTATTCTTACCTGATAAATTTGTTTTTTTTACGATACGATGAGTCCACGGCCCACCCTGTTTTATGAGACAGGTTTTTATTTTTGTTAAACGTCACTTCTGCACCTTGGCTTTTCCTTTCTCTTCCTAACTTCGGTCGAATGACTGGAGTGGGAGGGAAGGGAGGAGCTATATATACCGCTCTGCTGTGGTGCTCTTTGCCTCCTCCTGCTGACCAGGAGGCGATATCCCACAAGTAAGAATGAAATCCGTGGACTCATCGTATCGTAAAAGAAACAAATTTATCAAGTAAAAATAAATTTCCTTTTCTTTTTTAATGACACGGTGAGTCCACAGATTATCATAATTACTATTGGGAATATCACTCCTTGCGAGCAGGAGGCAGTAAAGAGCACCACAGCCAAAGCTGTTAAATACCACTCCCCTTACCCACAACCCCCAGTCATTCTCTTTGCCTTCAGCAAGGAGGTGGTAATGTTTTTAGGTGTCTGAAGATTCTTCAATCAAGAGTTTATTATTTTTAAAGCAGAGCTGGATGTTCTGTTTTTTCTAGAGGTCTAACTGTGTTCCACACCAGTCTCTTCAGTAGAGCTGTGGTGGCTTTTGAGCACTTGGAAACTGGCGAGATTTTTCATTTCACTGTGCCTTCCTTGTTTGGTGCTGCCCTATCCGGAATGCCTTATTAAGAGTAGTCAGTCTTTCATTTGTTCCACGGGTCTATGGGGGGAAGAAGCCTTTCCATATTTGTGAGCTGCCCTGCTGCCGGGCAGATTTGACTCAGGTAAGTGCCGGTTTTTATTTTCTTTATTTAAAGAGAGTTTGGCACTTTGATGGGTACAGGGACTGTTAAACCAGTGTGGGTTTATGTTTGGGCAGTATTTGGGCACTGTGTTACACTTAGGAGAGGCTCTGTATGGTTTTTTAAAAAACGGCTTTTTTTCTATAAAAAAAATAGCAATGGATGCCAGACTTTTAGTGACGCCCACGAATGGGAGGGGCTTATTATGAGGCGGCAATTCTGTTTGGGGGTTTTCCGGATCACTTCCTTGTTTGTTCCGGTGTGTGGAGGTTCTCTGGGAGCTAAGAGCTGCCTTTTTTTGCGGTTTGCATTTCCTTTCAAAGGCTGCTGGATCCGGATCGTCAGGAGTATTTTCTGGCTTCAGAGGGTCAGGTAGGCACCTCAGCAGGGTTTGTTGAGGTGAGGAGGCTGCCTGAAGGTGTTTTTTAGCTTTAAAAGCGATCATATTTTTTTGCAGTAAAAAAGTTGCACTCTAAAATTAAAAGGGACAGTAACGTTTTTTTATTTTCAAATTTTTGAAAGCTAATTTGATTTGTTTTTGGTAAAGATGGTAGAAGCTTTGCAGGTTGTTATATGCAGCCTGTGTTTGGACTCTAATGTGGAACCTCCAATCCCTTTTTTGTTTATCATGTATTGTTAGTACATTACAGTATAGGGATAAAACTTTTTGAATCTGAGCCATCATTAGCTAAGGTGGATGCTGTTCAGGGTTCTCCTGTTCAGGATATGCCGCAGCTTTCTCCTCATGCGTCCCATAATTTAGTGTAATTTGATGCAGTGCCCAGTGTTTCTACTCCAGTTGGAGTTTCCTTGCAGGACATTGCTACCCAGATATGCAGGTGCTGTGGCTTAGTTGGTTAAAGCGCCTGTTTAGTAAACAGGCGATCCTGAATTTGAATCTCAGCAGCGCCGTTCCTTTGCGGTAACTCATGTCCTGGCGGCTTTTCCTGCGTTACAGGGGAAGCATAAGAGGAGATATAAGGATTCAGTGGGAAAGGTATCTGATTCAGGTGTGACTATGTTGAACGTTTCTTCCCATAGGTCTGAGGGGGAAGATTCTTCCATAGCGTCTGAGGGGGAAATTTCAGACTAGGATAGTATAGTTCCTTCTTCTGATTCTGAAGTGGTAACTGTTTAATTTAAACTTGAACACCTCCGGGTGCTACTTAAGGAGGTTTTGGCTACTTTGGATGATTCTGTTACTACGCTTGTAGTTACTCCAAAGAAATCTAGTAAGCTAAACAAGTATTTTAAGGTTCCTTCAGAGGTGGAGGTTTTTCCTGTTTCTGACCGTACTTCTGAGATTATTGCATGGGATTGGGAGAAGCCAGGGGTTCCTTTTTCCACTACTCCGTTTTTTAAGAAAATGTTTAAAGTTGCTGACTCTCTTAAGGAGTCTTGGGAGACAGTTCCCAAGGTGGGGAGCAATTTCCACGTTGGCTAAGAGGACCTTTATTCCCATTGTGGATAGCTGTTCTTTTAAAGATCCCATGGATAAAAAGTTGGGGGCATTGCTTAAAAGGATTTATGTTCCCCAGGGTCTGGAATGGCAACCTGCGGTGTGTTTTGCTGCTGTCACTTGTGCAGCAGCATATTGGTGATTTGTCTGTTTGTTTTTTTCAGACGTATGCGCCTATGGATGAGATCCAGGATAGGATCATGGCTCTTAAGTTAGTTAATTCCTTTATCACCGATGCTTCTTTGCAGATCATCAGGTTGGGAGCAAAAATCTCTGGTTTTACTATTCTGGTTTGCAGGGCCTTATGGTTGAAGTCCTGGTCTGTGGATGTGTCGTCAAAGTCTAAAGTTTTGTATATTCCTTAACAGGGTAAGACTTTGTTTGGACCAGACTTAGCTGAAATTATTTCTGATATTATGGGAGGTAAGGGTTACTCTCTCCCTCAGGATAAGACGAAGGGTCGCCAGAGTAATTTTCGTTCCTTTCAAAACTTTTCAGGCAAGCCTTCCCCTTCCTCTGTCAAGCAGGAACAGTCCATGTCCTAGTGGAAATCCCATCAGGTTTGGAGCAAGGGGAAGCAGAAACCTGTCTCTGACTCAAAGTCAACATGCGGAGTCTGCCCCTGGTCCGGGAGCGGATCTTGTGTGGGGCAGACTTTCCCTGTTCGCTCAGGCTTGGTTTAGGGATGTTTCGGTTCCATGGGCGGTGGACATAGTGTTCCCACGGATACTATTGGAGTTCAAGAGTTTTCCTCCCAGGGGCAGGTTCCATCTTTCAAGGTTATCTACAGAGCAGATAAAAAGAGAGGGATTTTTATAATGTGTTCAGGATCTTTCCGACCTGGGAGGGATAGTTCCTGTTCCAGTACAGGAACAGGGTCTGGGTTTTTATTCCAATCTGTTCGTGGTTCCCAAAAAAGAGGGAACTTTCAGACCAATTCTAGATCTCAAGAGTGTAAACAAGTTCCTCAGAGTTCCGTCTTTCAAGATGGACACTATTTGCTTCATCCTTTTTTTGGTTCAGGAAGGTCAGTTTATGACTACTGTGGATTTCTAGGATGCGTATCTACATATTCCAATCCACAAGGATTTTTTCAAGTTTCTGAGTTTTAAGTTTCTAGACAAACATTTTCAGTTTGTGGCATTTCATTTTGGCTGGCAACGGCTCCCAGGATTTTCTTAAAGGTTCTGGGAGCATTGGTAGCGGTTCTCCAGTTGCGGGGTGTTGCAGTGGTGCCTTATCTGGGTGATATTCTGGTTCAGGAGTCATCTTTTTAACAAGCAAACGCCCACACAGAGTTCTTGTTGCCTTTTCTGCGCTTCCACGGTGGAAGGTGAATTTAGGAAAAAGTTTTTTGGTTCCATCTTCAAGGATGGTATTTTTGGGAACCATTATCGCTGCTCTAGAGATGAAGGTTTTTCTGACAGAAGCCAGAAGAACAAAGATCTTCAACTCTTGTCTTGCCCTTCTGTCCCCTCCTCGGCAGTCAGTGGCTCAGTGTATGGAGGTTATCGTTCTGATGGTGTCAGCTATGGAGATAATTCCGTTTGCTCGGTTCCATCTCAGGCCTCTGCAGTTATGCATGCTCAGACAATGGAACGGGCATTATGCGGATCTGTCTCCGCGAATCGTTCTGGATCAGGTGTCAAGAGATTCTCTTCTGTGGTGGGTGTCTCAGGAACACCTCTCCCATTTACTCTATTTACTCTATTTTACTCTACTCTAGCATTTAGAATTTACTCTAGCAATAGGAATCCCCATGAAGAAAGATTTCAAGCAAATGAAAAAAACGGTGGAAAGCAGTAGAGGACAAGCCTATGACAATAGAGAAGAGAGAAATTTTGTAAATGACAATTATGCCTCTACATCTAGTAATATTCATTTTTTAGAGAGAGGCCAGTTAACAAACAGAGAACCAATAAGAGGAGCAATAGAACAAAGACAGGGCCAAAGAAAAAGACATTACTCAGGAGACAAGGAAAACGAGGGAGAGGTCTACAAAAAACCTGTAGACAAAAAGAAAAAATAATAAAAAATAATAAGACTAATGGGATTTTTAATCTAAGCAGTTGTGCTCTAAAAACCGAAGAAACAAAGGTTTTAGAAAAAGGCTGATCATTTGCACCAACGGCAAAGCTGAACAGATTTGATGCATACATAGACGCAAATTAATTCATCAGATCTCTTACATTGAAAAGATATTTCAGTAAAACAGCAGTAGAGAGAGAAATTCAACAACAAAGACCTAATAAACATGAAAAAGGTTTTATACATTCAGGTCTAAAAAATAAGTCCAATTTCTATCCGAAACATGAGTACGGGATCGATAATAGAGACCTTTGAAAAGTTAGTACTACATGATATAAAAGGTCAACTTTAATTTATCTAAAAAACAAAATGAGCTAATAAGAAACTTAGAAAAAAATGAAGATATTATTTTCAAAAATGCAGATAAGGGGGGGGATTGTAATTTTAGATAAGGTACAATATATGAAAATATGTGAAGATTTATTATCAGACACTACTACATATAAAAGAGCACTATTAACCCAACTACCTTTTATACATGGGAACTCAATATTTTGCTAGAGAAGAATAAAAATCTGGGAGTTATTGATCAAAAACTCTGTATCGGCCTAGCCACCGCTCCATCTTTTCCATTCGGATTGGTGTTGCCCCCTTTGTCAGACCAGTCCGGTCTACCAGGCAATTTCCCTTTTTTGAGGCACTTATAGGGGCGTCCACCACCATCGCAGCCGGAGCACTCATGGCGAAACTTGCACGTGGAACCCCACTTGCACTGTCCTTCATTAAAGGCAAAACTTGCACTGTCCTTCATTTAAAGGGAGGGGCCGACAAATCGGACTTAGCCGGTCCGCCGGCGGACCCCCTGAAAGGGCTGTGAAGCATGCAGAGGCATCATAACCTTCAACCATAACCCCATATCCCTATCATCCCATTTAATCTCTGCTTTAACTGCCAGTCGCTGAAGAAAATGTTCATCATACGACCTCCAGGCCATTCCCCCATAAGTGCGTTATGCTGCAGCTACCTTATCCAAGTAACAAAACAGAGAGGCGCCTTGCTCAGGAAACTTTTCCGCCATCACACTTGCGTATATAACGAAGGCCTGGAACCAATTAGTAAATGTTTTAGGTTGTTTCCTATAACGTTTCTTCCGTTCATCTTCCTCTTTTTTTGGAAGCCTCTTTCTTAGAATACTCAGGCAATTCGAAGGATTGCTCCAGAGGCAACAAGGAGAACAACTGAATGTACTCCCTTCTCCAAATTTTCTCTTTTGTCTCCTTTGGTAAATGTAACCCCAAAGGTCCAATGGAGCATAAACATGATCTGGACATAGCCGTGTCCGCCACCCTCAGCTCTGAACCATCCTTAACTTTGTCATTCCCACTAGGCTGCAGTAGGACCAGCCCGGACTGAGCCGGCCGCCCAGTCCCAGCAGTTGAAACTGGCACGTCAGACCCCCTGTCATTTAAACCTGACACGACCGCGGGAGCTTGACCATTATCTGGAACCCATGCTCTGGCAGCAGGGGAAGAAGGAGCTGTAGCCACCCTTGATGCCTCCACCCTCCTCAATAATTCCTGGATACCCTCCAAAATCTTCACCGAAGCAGAATCACTGGTGGCCCACTCATGACCCACACTTCTACTCCCTTCCCCAATGTTTACAGATTGAGACGCCTTACCTGCAGCAGCCGCGACATCCACCTCCTTTGCCGAATCCCACGCCATTCATTCTGTCCCACCAACGCTCTGGTTTAATTCCACAGACCGTAACTAATCCGATTGAACCTGTAAAATAGTATGTTGAGATACGTCCCTATACGGAAATGATCCCCTTTTGACCTGACCAGAGGGACAGGCCGTTCCCACAGAAAAACATCCCTTATTTCTTTTTGTCCTGGAAGGCCCTACGCCCTGCGATAACCTCTGTACCCCACCTCTTCTTTTAACACTTCCACTACCCCTGTACTCTTGATGTCCCTGAGCAATCCCAGTGTCAACATTGGCAATCGTCCTAACGGACTCCCCGTCCACATCAAACCTCACCTCCCTTCTTCCCGCTGATACCCCAGCACCTACCACACCATCTACGGGTTTGTCCCATCAAAAACAGCACCGTCATCTGGGTCCAATCTAATAGAATCCGTCCAGGAATCAGCCAGGCAGAAGGCGTCTGCCTCCTCGCCGTCCATGGATTCCTCCACTCTGGGACCTGTGTGATGAGTTCTAGATTTATCTGCTGAATAAAGCATTGGAGAAGTTGAGACATTCACCATCCTACTCCTCCCATCATAATAACCGCCCTCCCTTGTGGCAACGCGCAAGACCTCCCCATGAGACTGCTGATGAACCTGCACATTTCTAAAATACCCAATGCTCTGGTCTCTACTCCTTGCTTGGGGGGAAGGGGGTACAAACTCTTCACCTTCTGAGGGGCTAGAGAGAGACTCAATTGC
This sequence comes from Bombina bombina, assembly GCF_027579735.1. NCBI lineage: Eukaryota > Metazoa > Chordata > Amphibia > Anura > Bombinatoridae > Bombina > Bombina bombina. The sequence continues at coordinate 391,039,099 of NC_069499.1, forward strand.
CCCTTCTTCCAGCCTAGGTTTTGAAGGCCCCTCCCCCTAACAGCCCCCTTAGCACGTCCTCTAACTCTTGAAGTGCCAGCAACAGAGGAAGCCCTGCCCCTATGTTTTGATCCCTTAATGGTCCGCGTACCAAATCCTGATCTATGAACCTGTCCTCTACCAGGCCATCGCTGACCGTAACAGGTGAGCCTCACATTAACACCCCCTCTAGAAGGAGCCCCAGTAACAGGGGGCGATTAGACTATCTCCACCTTGGAATGGCCCTCACTAGCAGCAGGAAAGGGGTCGAGGACAATAATGGCGTCACTGCCTCCAGGAGGGGATGAAAGTGAAAGTGGGTCCCCCTATCCATGTGTCTGATAAGGTCATGACCGCCCCTCACCCCCTCAGGCTCACTTAAGCCGTCAATCAGCTCCGGGCTAATGGCTGCCACATCAGGCCCCACAGGGCCATGTATCATGTCCTGCTCCCTTGCCTCACCTGCTCCAACTGCATCCCGCACCAGGAGTACCTCCGCATCCACCCACGTCTGCAACGACACCTCTTGCTGCGCCTCCGACTCCGCCTCCTCAACAATGGGTGAAACTGCTTGACCTCGATGCGCTCCCAAGCCAACCTCACAACCCTGGCTCCGACGTTTTCTCACAGCCCCCTGGCTCATCTCAGGACTGAGGGGGGGACTTTCAGGGGGGCGAGATCGCCGAGTGGAACGTTGCTGTTGCGGATCCTCAGGTTGCCGGGAAACCGCCGCTGCGGGCATTACACTGGCCAGCTGATCCTGTACCCAGAAAGGATCCCTTTCAGCAGCCAGCTCCCTGAGCCTCTTAAGCAGCTCCTCAACGTCCATGCTGCCAATAACACAGAGCTGCGCAACTTGCTGCCTTATCACTTATTTCTTTCATGTAATTGGCAAGAGTCCATGAGCTAGTGACATATGGGATATACAATCCTACCAGGAGGGGCAAAGTTTCCCAAACCTCAAAATGCCTATAAATACACCCCTCACCACACCCACAATTCAGTTTTCCAAACTTTGCCTCCTATGGAGGTGATGAAGTAAGTTTGTGCTAAGATTTCTACGTTGATATGCGCTTCTCAGCATTGTTGAAGCCCGATTCCTCTCAGAGTACAGCGAATGTCAGAGGGAAGTGAAGGGAGTATCACTTATTTGAATACGATGATTTCCCTAACGGGGGTCTATTTCATAGGTTCTCTGTTATCTGTCGTAGAGATTCATCCCCTACCTCCCTTTTCAGATCGATGATATACTCTCAATTTACCATTACCTCTACTAATAACTGTTTTAGTACTGGTTTGGCTATCTGCTATATGTGGATGGGTGTCTCTTGGTAAGTATGTTTTTTATTACTTAAGACACCTCAGCTATGGTTTAGCACTTTATGCAGTTATATAAAGTTCTAAATATATGTATTGTACTTATATTTGCCATGAGTCAGGTTCATGTATTTCCTTCAGCAGACTGTCAGTTTCATATTTGGGGAATTAAAACTTTTTAAGAAACTTTATTGCGTCATTCTTGGCGCGAAAAAAAAAATTTTGGCTCGGAAAAAGACGTTTATGACGCAACTTCGTCATTTCCGGCTTCATACGTGACGCCAAGACCTTTCACACGGCGGCGTCATTAGTGACGCGAGTGTGTCATTTCCGGTTATTTTTTGTTTTCATTATTTCAATACCCCATTGATTTTTTCTCTATCAGAGGCCTATGCTTTTGCATTTTTTCCCATTCCTGAAACTGTCATATAAGGAAATAGATAATTTTGCTTTATATGTTGTCTTACATTGAGCAAGATGTCCCAATCTGATCCTGCCTCAGAAGTTTTTGCTGGAACATTGATGCCTGATATTGGTTCTACCAAAGCTAAGTGCATTTGTTGTAATAGTGTAGAAATTATTCCACCAAATGTTGTTTGTAATAGTTGCCATGATAAACTTTTACATGCAGATAGTGTTTCCATCAGTAATAGTACATTGCCAGTTGCAGTTCCTTCAATTTCTAATGTACATGATATACCTGTAAATTTTAAAGAATTTGTTTCTGATTCTATTTTGAAGGCTTTGTCTGCATTTCCACCTTCTAATAAACGTAAAAGGTCTTTTAAAACTTCTCATTTAGCTGATGAAATTTCAAATGACCAGCAACATAATAATTTATCCTCTTCTGATGAGGATCTATCTGATTCAGAAGATCCTTCCTCAGACATTGACACTGACAAATCTTCTTATTTATTTACAATAGAGTATATGCGTTCTTTATTAAAAGAAGTGTTAATTACTTTGGATATTGAGGTAACCAGTCCTATTGACGTTCAGTCTAATAAACGTTTAAATGCTGTTTTTAAACCTCCTGTGGTTTCCCCAGGGGTTTTTCCTATTCCTGAGGCTCTTTCTGATATGATTTCTAGGGAATGGAATAAGCCAGGTACTTCTTTTATTCCTTCTTCAAGGTTTAAAAAATTGTATCCTTTACCAGCAAAATCTATAGAGTTTTGGGAAAAAATCCCCAAAGTTGATGGGGCTATTTCTGCTCTTGCTAAACGTACCACTATTCCTATGGAAGATAGTACTTCCTTTAAGGATCCTTTAGATAGGAAGCTTGAATCCTCTCTAAGGAAGGCCTATTTATATTCAGGTCATCTTCTCAGACCTGCTATTTCTTTGGCTGATGTCTCCGCTGCCTAAACTTTTTGGTTGGAGAATTTAGCGCAACGAGAATTGGATCCTGACATATCTAGCATTACTCGCTTACTGCAACATGCTAATAATTTTATTTGTGATGCCATTTTTGATATTATCAAAATTGATGTTAGATCCAGCTGTATTAGCTAGAAGAGCTTTGTGGCTTAAATCTTGGAATGCTGATATGACATCTAAATCTAGATTACTATCTCTTTCTTTCCAAGGTAATAATTTATTTGGTTCTCAGTTGGATTCTATTATTTCAACTATCACTGGAGGAAAAGGAGTTTTTTTGCCTCAGGATAAAAAATCGAAGGGTAAATCTAAGGCTTCTAACCGTTTTTGTTCCTTTCGTCAGAATAAGGAACAAAAACTCAATCCTCCTCCCAAGGAATCTGCTTCCAGTTGGAAGCCTTCCTCAAATTGGAATAAATCCAAGCCATTTAGGAAACCAAAGTCTGCCCCTAAGTCCGCATGAAGGTGCGGCCCTCATTCCAGCTCAGCTGGTAGGGGGCAGATTAAGGTTTTTCAAGGATTTTTGGATAAAATCTGTCCAAAATCATTGGATTCCGAGCATTGTCTCTCAAGGGTATTGAATAGGATTCAAAGTAAGACCTCCTGTGAGAAGATTTTTTCTCTCACGCATCCCTGTAAATCCAGTAAAAGCTCAGGCTTTTCTGAGTGTGTTTCAGACCTGGAGTCTTCAGGGGTAATCATGCCAGTTCCTCCTCAGGAACATGGTTTGGGGTTTTATTCAAACCTATTCATTGTACCAAAGAAAGAAAATTTGTTCTGGATCTGAAAATTTTGAATTGTTATGTAAGAGTACCAACTTTCAAGATGGTGACTATAAGGACTATTCTGCCTTTTGTTCAGCAAGGACATAATATGTCCACAATAGACTTGCAGGATGCATACCTTCATATTCCGATTCATCCAGAACACTATCAGTTTCTGAGATTCTCTTTTCTAGACAAGCATGACCAATTTGTTGCTCTTCCATTTGGCCTAGAAACAGCTCCAATAATCTTTTCAAAGGTTCTGGGTGCCCTACTATCTGTAATCAGAGAACAGGGTATTGCAGTGTTTCCATATTTGGACGATATCTTGGTACTAGCTCAGTCTTTACATACTGCAGAATCTCACACAAATCAACTAGTGTTGTTTCTTTGGAAACATGGTTGGAGGATCAATTTACCAAAAAGATTCTTGATTCCTCAGACAAGGGTCAACTTTATAGGTTTCCAGATAGATTGAGTGTCCATGACTCTAACAGACAAGAGACGTTTAAAATTGGTCGCAGCATGCCGGCACCTTCAGTCTCAGTCATTCCCTTCAGTGGCTATGTGCATGGAAGTTTTAGGTCTCATGACTGTAGCATCGGACGCAATCCCCTTTGCTCGTTTTTTACATGAGACCTCTACAGCTTTGCATGCTGAATCAATGGTGTAGGGATTATACAAAGATATCACAATTAATATCCTTGAATCCCAATGTATGACACTCTGACATGGTGGATAGATCACCATCGTTTGGTTCAAGGGGCCTCTTTTGTTCGGCCAACCTGGACTGTGATCTCAACAGATGCGAGTCTTTCAGGTTGGGGAGCTGTTTGGGGATCTCTGACAGCACAAGGGGTTTGGAAATCTCAAGAGGCGAGATTACCAATAAATATTTCTTTCATGTAATTAGCAAGAGTCCATGAGCTAGTGACGTATGGGATATACATTCCTACCAGGAGGGGCAAAGTTTCCCAAACCTTAAAATGCCTATAAATACACCCCTCACCACACCCACAATTCAGTTTTACAAACTTTGCCTCCTATGGAGGTGGTGAAGTAAGTTTGTGCTAGATTCTACGTTGATATGCGCTCCGCAGCAGGTTGGAGCCCGGTTTTCCTCTCAGCGTGCAGTGAATGTCAGAGGGATGTAAGGAGAGTATTGCCTATTTGAATGCAATGATCTCCTTCTACGGGGTCTATTTCATAGGTTCTCTGTTATCGGTCGTAGAGATTCATCTCTTACCTCCCTTTTCAGATCGACGATATACTCTTATATATATACCATTACCTCTGCTGATTTTCGTTTCAGTACTGGTTTGGCTTTCTACAACATGTAGATGAGTGTCCTGGGGTAAGTAAGTAAGCTTATTTTCTGTGACACTCTAAGCTATGGTTAGGCACTTTTTTATAAAGTTCTAAATATATGTATTCAAACATTTATTTGCCTTGACTCAGGATGTTCAACATTCCTTATTTTCAGACAGTCAGTTTCATACTTGGGATAAATGCATTTGTTTCAATCATTTTTTCTTACCTTAAAAAATTTGACTTTTTCCCTGTGGGCTGTTAGGCTCGCGGGGGCTGAAAATGCTTCATTTTATTGCGTCATTCTTGGCGCGGACTTTTTTGGCGCAAAATTTTTTTTCTGTTTCCGGCGTCATACGTGTCGCCGGAAGTTGCGTCATTTTTTGACATTTTTTTGCGTCAAAAGTGTCGGCGTTCCGGATGTGGCGTCATTTTTGGCGCCAAAAGCATTTAGGCGCCAAATAATGTGGGCGTCTTTTTTTGGCGCTAAAAAATATGGCCGTCATTTTTGTCTCCACATTATTTAAGTCTCATTATTTATTGCTTCTGGTTGCTAGAAGCTTGTTCACTGGCATTTTTTTCCCATTCCTGAAACTGTCATTTAAGGAATTTGATCAATTTTGCTTTATATGTTGTTTTTTCTTTTACATATTGCAAAATGTTCCACGTTGCAACTGAGTCAGAAGATACTTCAGGAAAATCGCTGCCCAGTGCTGGAGCTACCAAGCTAAGTGTATCTGCTATAAACTTTTGGTATCTGTTTCTCCAGCTGTTGTTTGTATTGCATGTCATGACAAACTTATTAATGCAGATAAAATTTCCTTTAGTACTGTTACATTACCTGTTGCTGTTCCGTCAACATCTAATTTTCAGAGTGTTCCTGATAACATAAGAGATTTTATTTTTTTAAATCCATTAAGAAGGCTATGTCTGTTATTTCTCCTTCTAGTATACATAAAAGTCTTTTAAAACTTCTCTTTTTTCAGATGAATTTTTAAATGAACATCATCATTCTGATACTGATAATGGTTCTTCTGGTTCAGAGGTTTCTGTCTCAGAGGTTGATGCTGATAAATCTTTGTATTTGTTCAAGATGGAATTTATTCGTTCTTTACTTAAAGAAGCATTAATTGCATTAGAAATAGAGGATTCTGGTCCTCTTGATACTAAATCTAAACGTTTAAATAAGGTTTTTAAATCTCCTGTAGTTATTCCAGAAGTGTTTTCTCTCCCTGATGCTATTTCTGAAATAATTTCCAGGGAATGGAATATTTTGGGTAATTCATTTACTCCTTCTAAACGTTTAAGCAATTATATCCTGTGCCATCTGACAGATTAGAGTTTTGGGACAAAATCTCTAAGGTTAATGGGGCTGTCTCTACTCCTGCTAAACGTACTACTATTCCTATGGCAGATAGTACTTCATTTAAGGATCCTTTAGATAGGAAAATTGAATCCTTTCTAAGAAAAGCTTACTTATGTTCAGGTAATCTTCTTAGACCTGCTATATTTTTAGCGGATGTTGCTGCAGCTTCAACTTTTTGGTTAGAAGCTTTAGCGCAACAAGTAACAGATCATAATTTTATAGCATTATTATTATTCTATAACATGCTAATAATTTTATTTGTGATACCATCTTTTGATATCATTAGAGTTGATGTCAGGTATATGTCTCTAGCTATTTTAGCTAGAAAAGCTTTATGGCTTAAAACTTGGAATGCTGATATGTCTTCTAAGTCAACTTTGCTTTCCCTTTCTTTCCAGGGTAATAAATTATTCGATTTTCAGTTGGATTCTATTATCTCAACTGTTACTGGAGGGAAGGGAACTTTTTTTACCAAAGGATAAAAAAATCTAAGGTAAATTTAGGTCTAATAATCATTTTCGTTCCTTTCCTCACAACAAGGAACAAAAGCCTGATCCTTCATCCTCAGGAGCGGTATCAGTTTGGAAACCATTTCCAGTTTGGAATATATCCAAGCCTTATAGAAACCTATAGCCAGCTCCTAAATACCCATGAAGGTGCGGCCCTCATTCCAGCTCAGCTGGTATGGGGCAGTTTACGTTTTCTTCAAGGAAATTTGGATCAATTCCGTTCACAATCTCTGGTTTCAGAACATTGTTTCAGAAAGGTACAGAATTGGCTTCAAGTTAAGGCCTCCTGCAAAGAGATTTTTTTCTTTCCCGTGTCCCAGTAAACACAGCAAAGGCTCAGCATTTCTGAAATGTGTTTCAGATCTAGAGTTGACTGGAGTAATTATGCCAGTTCCAGTTCTGGAACAGGGGCTGGGGTTTTATTCTATCTCTTCATTGTACCAAAGAAGGTCAATTCCTTCAGACCAGTTCCGGATCTATCTATATTGAATCGTTATGTAAGGATACCAACATTCAAGATGGTAACTGTAGGACTATCCTGCCTTTTGTTTAGCAAGGGCATTATATGTCTACAATAGATTTACAGGATGCATATCTGCATATTCCATCCAGATCACTTTTAGTTTCTGAGATTCTCTTTTTAGACAAGCATTACCAGTTTTGTGGCTCTACTGTTTGGCCTAGCGTCAGCTCCAAGAATTTTTTTCAAAGGTTCTCGGTGCCCTTCTGTCTGTAATCAGAGAACAGGGTTTTGGTATTTCCTTATTTGGACGATATCTTGGTACTTGCTCAGTCTTCACATTTTCGCAGAATCTCATACGAATCGACTTGTGTTGTTTTCTTCAAGATCATGGTTGGAGGATCAATTTACCAATCAGTTCATTGTTTCCTCAGACAAGGGTAACCTTTTTAGGTTTCCAGATAGATTCAGTGTCTATGACTCTGTCCTCGTCAGATAAGAGAAGTTTAACATTGATATCAGCTTGTCAAAACCTTCAGTCACAATCATTCCCTTTGGTAGCCTTATGCATGGAAATTTTAGGTCTTAGGACTGCCGCATCGGATGCGATCTCCTTTGCTCGTTTTCACATGCGACCTCTTCAGCTCTTTATGCTGAACCAGTGGTGCAGGGATTACACAAAGATATCTCAATTAATATCTTTAAACCGATTATACGACACTCTCTGACATGGTGGACAGTTCACCATCGTTTAGTTCAGGGGGCTTCTTTGTTCTTCCGACCTGGACTATAATCTCAACAGATGCAAGTCTTACAGGTTGGGGAGCTGTGTGGGGGTCTCTGACGGCACAAGGGGTTTGGGAATCTCAGGAGGTGAGATTACCAATCAATATTTTTGAACTCTGCGTGCAATTTTCAGAGCTCTTCAGTCTTGGCCTCTTCTGAAGAGAGAGTTGTTCATTTGTTTTCAGATAGACAATGTCACAGCTGTGGCATACATCAATCATCAAGGAGGGACTCACAGTCCTCTGGCTATAAAAGAAGTATCTCAAATTTTGGTTTGGGCGGAATCCAGCTCCTGTCTAATCTCTGCGGTTCATATCCCAGGTATAGACAATTGGGAAGCGGATTATCTCAGTCGCCAAACGTTGCATCCGGGCGAATGGTCTCTTCACCCAGAAGTATTTCTTCAGATTGTTCAAATGTGGGAACTCCCAGAAATAGATCTGATGGCTTCTCATCTAAACAAGAAACTTCCCTGGTATCTGTCCAGATCCCGGGATCCTCGGGCGGAAGCAGTGAATACATTATCACTTCCTTGGAAGTATCATCCTGCCTATATCTTTCCGCCTCTAGTTCTTCTTCCAAGAGTATTCTCCAAGATTCTAAAGGAATGCTCGTTTGTCCTGCTGGTAGCTCCAGCATGGCCTCACAGGTTTTGGTATGCGGATCTTGTCCGGATGGCCTCTTGCCAGCTGTGGACTCTTCCGTTAAGACCAGACTTTCTGTCGCAAGGTCCTTTTTTCCATCAGGATCTCAAATCCTTAAATTTTAAGGTATGGAGTTTGAACGCTTGATTCTTGGTCAAAGAAGGTTTCTCTGACTCTGTGATTAATACTATGTGACAGGCTCGTAAATCTGTATCTAGTGAGATATATTATAGAGTCTGGAAGACTTATATTTCTTAGTGTCTTTCTCATCATTTTTTCTTGGCATTCTTTTTGAATACCGAGAATTTTTCAGTTTCTTCAGGATGGTTTAGATAAAGGTTTGTCCGCAAGTTCCTTGAAAGGACAAATCTCTGCTCTTTCTGTTCTTTTTTCACAGAAGGATTGCTAATCTTCCTGATATTTCATTGTTTTGTACAAGCTTTGGTTCGTATAAAACCTGTCATTAAGTCAATTTCTCCTCCTTGGAGTTTGAATTTGGTTCTGGGGGCTTTTCAAGCTCCTCCTTTTGAACCCATGCATTCTTTGGTCGTTATATTACTTTCTTGGAAAGTTTTGTTTCTTTTGGCCATCTCTTCTGTCAGAAGAGTCTCTGAATTATCTGCTCTTTCTTGTGAGTCTCCTTTTCTGATTTTTCATCAGGATAGGGCAGTGCTGCGAACTTCTTTTGAATTTTTTACCTAAGGTTGTGAATTCTAACAACCTTAGTAGAGAAATTGTGGTTCCTTCATTATGTCCTAATCCTATGAATTCTAAGGAGAAATCATTGCATTCTTTGGATGCTGTTAGAGCTTTGTATTATTTGTCATCTTTTCCGGTTCTAGAAAAGGCCAGAAAGCTTCTGCCATTTCTTTGGCATCTTGGTTGAAATCTTTATTTCATCATGCTTATGTTGAGTCGGGTAAAACTCCGCCTCTAAGGATTACAGTTCATTCTACTAGGTCAGTTTCTACTTCCTGGGCGTTTAGGAATGAAGCTTCGATTGATCAGATTTGCAAAGCAGCAACTTGGTCCTCTTTGCATACTTTTTCTAAATTCTACCATTTTGATGTGTTTTCTTCTTCCGAAGCAGTTTTTGGTAGAAAAGTACTTCAGGCAGTGGTTTCAGTTTGAATCTTCTGCTTATGTTTTTCATTAAACTTTATTTTGGGTGTGGATTATTTTCAGCAGGAATTGGCTGTCTTTATTTTATCCCTCCCTCTCTAGTGACTCTTGTGTGGAAAGATCCACATCTTGGGTAGTCATTATCCCATACGTCACTAGCTCATGGACTCTTGCTAATTACATGAAAGAAAACATAATTTATGTAAGAACTTACCTGATAAATTCATTTCTTTCATATTAGCAAGAGTCCATGAGGCCCGCCCTTTTTTGTGGTGGTTATGATTTTTTTGTATAAAGCACAATTATTCCAATTCCTTATTTTATATGCTTTCGCACTTTTTTCTTATCACCCCACTTCTTGGCTATTCATTAAACTGAATTGTGGGTGTGGTGAGGGGTGTATTTATAGGCATTTTAAGGTTTGGGAAACTTTGCCCCTCCTGGTAGGAATGTATATCCCATACGTCACTAGCTCATGGACTCTTGCTAATATGAAAGAAATGAATTTATCAGGTAAGTTCTTACATAAATTATGTTTTTAGAACTCCGTGCAATTCTCAGGGCTCTTCAGTTTTGGCCTCTGCTAAAGAGAGAACCGTTCATTTGTTTTCAGACAGACAATATCACAACTGTGGCTTATGTCAATCATCAGGGTGGGACTCACAGTCCCAAGCTATGAAAGAAGTATCTTGGATACTTGCTTGGGCGGAATCCAGCTCCTGTCTAATCTCTGCGGTGCATATCCCAGGTGTAGCCAATTGGGAGGCGGATTATCTCAGCCGTCAGACTTTACATCCAGGGGAGTGGTCTTTCCATCCAGATGTGTTTTCTCAGATTGTTCAGATGTGGGGTCTTCCAGAGATAGAACTCATGGCCTCTCATCTAAACAAGAAACTTCCCAGATACCTGTCCAGGTCCAGGGATGTTCAGGCGGAAGCAGTGGATGCGCTGACACTTCCTTGGTGTTATCAACCTGCTTATATCTTCCCGCCTCTAGTTCTCCTTCCAAGAGTGATCTCCAAAATCATAATGGAACAATTGTTTGTGTTGCTGGTGGCTCCAGCATGGCCTCACAGGTTTTGGTATGTGGATCTGGTTCGGGTGTCCTGTTGCCAGCCTTGGCCACTTCCGTTAAGGCCGGACCTACTGTTTCAAGGTCCATTTTTCCATCAGGATCTCAAATCATTAAATTTGAAGGTTTGGAAATTGAACGCTTAGTACTTAGTCATAGAGGTTTCTCTGACTCAGTGATTAATACTATGTTACAAGCTCGTAAATCTGTCTCTAGAAAGATTTATTATAGAGTTTGGAAGACTTACATTTCATGGTGTTCTTCTCATAAATTTTCTTGGCATTCTTTTAGAATTCCTAGAATTTTACAGTTTCTTCAGGATTGTTTGGATAAGGGTTTGTCTGCAAGTTCCTTGAAGGGACAAATCTCTGCTCTTTCTGTTTTATTTCACAGAAAGATTGCTATACTTCCTGATATTCACTGTTTTGTACAGGCTTTAGTTCGTATTAAGCCTGTCATTAAATCAATTTCTCCTCCTTGGAGTCTTAATTTGGTTTTGAAGGCTTTACAGGCTCCTCCATTTGAGCCTATGCATTCTTTGGACATTAAACTACTTTCTTGGAAAGTGTTGTTCCTTTTGGCTATCTCTTCTGCTAGAAGCGTGTCTGAGCTATCTGCTCTTTCTTGTGTCTCCTTTTCTGATCTTTCATCAGGATAAGGCAGTTTTGCGGACTTCTTTTCAATTTTTACCTAAGGTTGTGAATTCTAACAACATTAGTAGAGAAATTGTTGTCCCTTCCTTGTGTCCTAATCCTAAGAATTCTTTGGAAAGATCCTTACATTCTTTGGATGTGGTAAGAGCTTTGAAATATTATGTGGAAGCTACTAAAGATTTCTGGAAGACTTCCAGTCTATTTGTTTTATTTTCTGGTCCTAGGAAAGGTCAGAAGGCTTCTGCTATTTCCTTGGCTTCTTGGTTGAAACTTTTGATTCATCAAGCTTATTTGGAGTCGGGTCAGGCCCCGCCTCAGAGAATTACAGCTCATTCTACTAGATCAGTCTCCACTTTGTGGGCCTTTAAGAATGAAGCTTCAGTTGATCAGATTTGCAAAGCAGCAACTTGGTCCTCTTTGCATACATTTACTAAATTCTACCGTTTTGACGTATTTGCTTCTTCAGAAGCAGTTTTTGGTAGAAAAGTTCTTCAGGCAGCTGTTTCAGTTTGATTCTTCTGCTTTTGTTTTAAGTTTTTTCTTTCATTTATGAGAATAAACTTATTTTTTTCGGATGTGGATTAATTTTTTCAGCGGAAAATGGCTGTTTTTATTTTTATCCCTCCCTCTCTAGTGGCTCTTGCGTGGAGTTCCACATCTTGGGTATTGCTATCCCATATGTCACTAGCTCATGAACTCATGCCAATTACATGAAAGAAAACATAATTTATGTAAGAACTTACCTGATAAATTAATTTCTTTCATATTGGCAAGAGTCCATTAGGTCCACCCTTTTTATGGTGGTTATGATTTTTTTTATAAAGCACAATTATTTCCAAATTTCCTTTGTTGATGCTTTCTACTCCTTTCTTTATCACCCCACTGCTTGGCTATTCGTTAAACTGAATTGTGGGTGTGGTGAGGGGTGTATACTGTATTTATAGGCATTTTGAGGTTTGGGAAACTTTGCCCCTCCTGGTAGGATTGTATATCCCATACGTCACTAGCTCATGGACTCTTGCCAATATGAAAGAGATGAATTTATCAGGTAAGTTCTTACATAAATTATGTTTTTTAAACAGTAAAAATTCTGGAGTTGACTGTCTCTTTAATTTATTCTTGAGATTACGGGTCCTTCTGGACCCTATTTGACTTTTTTCTCCTACTATGGGTTTCAAATCCGGATCTGTTTGTATCATATTTCAATGTGTGTTTAAAGTTTCTAGTATCTCATGAATCTGCGGATTGTATGTTAATATCAATCATGTTTGATTGTCCTAATTTCTCTCTTTTTTTGTGTAAGGTGGTCAGTATGTTGGTATTCATAGCTCTTAATATTGCTTTCTTTATACTCCTTCTATTATAGCCCCTTTCCAGTAGTCTGTTTCCAAATTCTTTAGATTGTTTTTTTTTTTTTTTCTTTAAATGATGTGCAATTTCTACGAATTCTGAGGAATTTACAGATTGGTAAGGATTTTGTACCTGAAGCATGGGCACTGCTCTTGTGTAGTAAGCAGTGGTTGAAGTCTGTTTTCTAAATAAATCCATCGAGATCCTTCCATCACTTTCTTATGTATTATTTAGGTTTAAAATTTTTATTTCAGTTTTACTGTGTACGTTAACTTGATAATTAACTTAAATTGTATTTCAGTTTGACTAACTGTGTACGTTAACTTGATAATAACTTATAAGTTATTATTTAGTTTGACTATAAATTGATCCAAGTCTTCTTTGGTACCTTCCCACAGAAACAGAATATAATCTGTGCAACAAATCTATAGAGGTATCTGATTAGTTTCCATGGTATTATTGGCAGAGAATATTGCCTGTCTCTCCCACCACCCCAAAAAAAAGATTGGCATAAGTGGGATCACAGGCAGTACCCATTGGGGTACCTTTTGGTTTGTGGGTAGAATTGGTTAGAAAAGGTTAAAAAGTTGCATCTCAAAATTAATTTCAAAAGTTGGAGTATGAAGATATCATCTTCCCCAGACCCTTCTAAGACGTGCGCGTATCTGCTTTTTAGTGCCGTTTAAGTTTTTGTGTTTTTTTTTTTTTTTATGGTAACATTTATATTTATCTTTTCTTTATTGAGTTATATCAAAGGTGTACAGGACATCAAAAGACAAATACAAATACACATATAAAAGGTTTCTCCACAGAAACAAATACAATATACACAAAAAAGTACGAGAAAAAACAAAACAAAAATAAAGTTTTTGTCTTTTTGTTCTGTGAGCTCTTAGTATATACTCTTTTTGGTCTTTCCCCTCTGCGTTATCATGCTGTGTCGGGTTAACGCACATCACTTTATGGAGGCAAACACACCTTTATTGTGGAGGGGAATAAGATTTTCAATACTGTCTAGAGCTGTATTATTGGAGTGTAAGTTTCTATGCTTATGCATTTGCCTGCCTATTATCCTTTAAAATAATTCATCTACCAAATCGTTTGATATTTTTTATTTCTGTTTTTCAGACTAGGCCTGTTTTTTTTTTATGATGCATACTGCTTTTGTCCCCACTAGAAAAAAAGAGAGGTTTGAAGATATATGTAATATATTTAATAAAATATTTTGTCCCACCCTCATTACTCGTGGACTGCACAGCTTGGTTATTAGTTTCCCAGGAGTAATGGATTGTGAACAAACAGTTCAGAGAAGGAGAAAAGGAATTGCAGGCTGCACCAAAAGAGAGTTTATGTAAAATCCAAAAAAATTATTCAGGCATAATTAAAACAGAAGGAAAAAATCTTTCCAAAAGCACACACAAGCAATTGCATACAACCTCAGCACACAAGTGCTGCCTCCGACGTGTTTCCTGCTTAGAACAAGCACTTCATCAGGGATAAACAGCTGGTCTCCCTGTGAAAATGTAAACCTCTGAATCTTAACCCCTTCACATTCAGAAAGAGTGGCCTAGTAACTATATCTATAAAAACTATGATATACTTTAAACTATATAGTGATAAACAAATATAACATATATACACAGGTTAAAAAACTTTCAAGATTACTTAATATTTCAATTCACGGAAAATGTAACAGTTCTCAAGATGTTAAAGGAATATATAGAAGATTTTATAGTACAATACAGTCAGTATAATGATCTAGACCTATTTAAGTGATCACAAATTAGATAGAGAAAATTTTTAGAAATTATCGTTTTACACCATTCAAAAAATAATAAATATAACACTATCATATATAGACTTAAAGGTAATTTAAAAATACATGTGACTGCGTCAATCTATTAAGATTAAAAGATCAAAGAAAGGTATTGTCTTACACATGTAAGTATTGGTGTTACATAATGAATAGCCAGACATTAAGATTTTACAGCATATAAAAGTGCACAACTTATCAAGATCTATTTACAATGTTTAAATTTATTTCAATATAATAGCCCAAAGACACAGACTATTTCCAAGATTATATGGAAATACTAAGCCCCTATGAATAACTTAAGATCCCATATTTTATTAATACCTTTTGGAAAACCTGTTTGTAATTTATGTATCCATAGTGCTTCTTTTCTATTCAATATAGCTAGTCTGTCTCCTCCTGTAATTCGTTTAGGGACACAGTCAATGGCCTGAAATTCAAATAGAGACAGGACATATTTCAATGCATCATCATTGAATATATAACCTGGTCTATGTCTTGCAAAATGTTCTGCCACAGGGGTTTTTGGTTCAACTGTCTCCAGGGAAAGTAAGTGTTCCCGGATACGGTCTTTTAGGGGTCTAGTCGTCCTACCTGTATATTAGCAACCACATAATTTACATGAAATAAGATAAACTACGTAATTCGATGTACATGTCAAGTGGTAATGGATCCTATATTCATTTTTCTCCAACATAGGTGTGTCCGGTCCACGGCGTCATCCTTACTTGTGGGATATTCTCTTCCCCAACAGGAAATGGCAAAGAGCCCAGCAAAGCTGGTCACATGATCCCTCCTAGGCTCCGCCTACCCCAGTCATTCTCTTTGCCGTTGTACAGGCAACATCTCCACGGAGATGGCTTAGAGTTTTTTAGTGTTTAACTGTAGTTTTTATTATTCAATCAAGAGTTTGTTATTTTAAAATAGTGCTGGTATGTACTATTTACTCTGAAACAGAAAAGAGATGAAGATTTCTGTTTGTAAGAGGAAAATGATTTTAGCAACCGTTACTAAAATCGATGGCTGTTCCACACAGGACTGTTGAGAGGAATTAACTTCAGTTGGGGGAACAGTGAGCAGACTTTTGCTGCTTGAGGTATGACACATTCTAACAAGACGATGTAATGCTGGAAGCTGTCATTTTCCCTATGGGATCCGGTAAGCCATTTTTATTACAGAGTAAATAAGGGCTTCACAAGGGCTTGTTAAGACTGTAGACATTTTCTGGGCTAAATCGATTCATATATAAACATATTTAGCCTTGAGGAATCATTTAATCTGGGTATTTTTGTAAAATAATATCGGCAGGCACTGTTTTAGACACCTTATTCTCTAGGGGCTTTCCCTAATCATAGACAGAGCCTCATTTTCGCGCCGGTATTGCGCACTTGTTTTTGAGAAGCATGACATGCAGTCGCATGTGTGAGGAGCTCTGATACATAAAAAAGACTTTCTGAAGGCGTCATTTGGTATCGTATTCCCCTTTGGGCTTGGTTGGGTCTCAGCAAAGCAGATACCAGGGACTGTAAAGGGGTTAAAGATAAAAACGGCTCCGGTTCCGTTATTTTAAGGGTTAAAGCTTCCAAATTTGGTGTGCAATACTTTTAAGGCTTTAAGACACTGTGGTGAAATTTTGGTGAATTTTTAACAATTCCTTCATACTTTTTCGCAATTGCAGTAATAAAGTGTGTTCAGTTTAAAATTTAAAGTGACAGTAACGGTTTTATTTTAAAACGTTTTTTGTACTTTGTTATCAAGTTTATGCCTGTTTAACATGTCTGAACTACCAGATAGACTGTGTTCTGAATGTGGGGAAGCCAAGGTTCCTTCTCATTTAAATAGATGTGATTTATGTGACACTGAAAATGATGCCCAAGATGATTCCTCAAGTGAGGGGAGTAAGCATGGTACTGCATCATTCCCTCCTTCGTCTACACCAGTCTTGCCCACTCAGGAGGCCCCTAGTACATCTAGCGCGCCAATACTCCTTACTATGCAACAATTAACGGCTGTAATGGATAATTCTATCAAAAACATTTTAGCCAAAATGCCCACTTATCAGCGTAAGCACGACTGCTCTGTTTTAGATACTGAAGAGCATGAGGACGCTGATGATAATGGTTCTGATATGCCCCTACACCAGTCTGAGGGGGCCAGGGAGGTTTTGTCTGAGGGAGAAATTTCAGATTCAGGGAAAATTTCTCAACAAGCTGAACCCGATGTGATTACATTTAAATTTAAGTTGGAACATCTCCGCGCTCTGCTTAAGGAGGTGTTATCCACTCTGGATGATTGTGAGAATTTGATCATCCCAGAGAAACTATGTAAAATGGACAAGTTCCTAGAGGTCCCGGGGCCCCCAGAAGCTTTTCCTATACCCAAGCGGGTGGCGGACATTGTAAATAAAGAATGGGAAAGGCCCGGTATACCTTTCGTCCCTCCCCCCATATTTAAAAAATTGTTTCCCATGGTCGACCCCAGAAAGGACTTATGGCAGACAGTCCCCAAGGTCGAGGGGGCGGTTTCTACTTTAAACAAACGCACCACTATACCCATAGAAGATAGTTGTGCTTTCAAAGATCCTATGGATAAAAAATTAGAAGGTTTGCTTAAAAAGATGTTTGTTCAGCAAGGTTACCTTCTACAACCAATTTCATGCATTGTCCCTGTCACTACAGCCGCGTGTTTCTGGTTCGATGAGCTAGAAAAGGCGATCGATAGTGATTCTCCTCCTTATGAGGAGATTATGGACAGAATCCGTGCTCTCAAATTGGCTAATTCTTTCACCCTAGACGCCACTTTGCAATTGGCTAGGTTAGCGGCAAAAAATTCTGGGTTTGCTATTGTGGCGCGCAGAGCGCTTTGGTTGAAATCTTGGTCAGCGGATGCGTCTTCCAAGAACAAATTGCTTAACATTCCTTTCAAGGGGAAAACGCTGTTTGGCCCTGACTTGAAAGAGATTATCTCTGATATCACTGGGGGTAAGGGCCACGCCCTTCCTCAGGACAGGTCTTTCAAGGCCAAAAATAAACCTAATTTTCGTCCCTTTCGTAGAAACGGACCAGCCCCAAGTGCTACGTCCTCTAAGCAAGAGGGTAATACTTCTCAAGCCAAGCCAGCCTGGAGACCAATGCAAGGCTGGAACAAGGGAAAGCAGGCCAAGAAACCTGCCACTGCTACCAAGACAGCATGAAATGTTGGCCCCCGATCCGGGACCGGATCTGGTGGGGGGCAGACTCTCTCTCTTCGCTCAGGCTTGGGCAAGAGATGTTCTGGATCCTTGGGCACTAGAAATAGTCTCCCAAGGTTATCTTCTGGAATTCAAGGGGCTTCCCCCAAGGGGGAGGTTCCACAGGTCTCAATTGTCTTCAGACCACATAAAGAGACAGGCATTCTTACATTGTGTAGAAGACCTGTTAAAAATGGGAGTGATTCATCCTGTTCCATTAGGAGAACAAGGGATGGGGTTCTACTCCAATCTGTTCGTAGTTCCCAAAAAAGAGGGAACGTTCAGACCAATCTTGGATCTCAAGATCCTAAACAAGTTTCTCAAGGTTCCATCGTTCAAAATGGAAACTATTCGAACAATTCTTCCTTCCATCCAGGAAGGTCAATTCATGACCACGGTGGATTTAAAGGATGCGTATCTACATATTCCTATCCACAAGGAACATCATCGGTTCCTAAGGTTCGCATTCCTGGACAAGCATTACCAGTTCGTGGCACTTCCTTTCGGATTAGCCACTGCTCCAAGGATTTTCACAAAGGTACTAGGGTCCCTTCTAGCGGTACTAAGACCAAGGGGCATTGCAGTAGTACCTTACTTGGACGACATTCTGATTCAAGCGTCGTCCCTTCCTCAAGCAAAGGCTCACACGGACATAGTCCTGGCCTTTCTCAGATCTCACGGATGGAAAGTGAACGTAGAAAAGAGTTCTCTATCTCCGTCAACAAGGGTTCCCTTCTTGGGAACAATAATAGACTCCTTAGAAATGAGGATTTTTCTGACAGAGGCCAGAAAAACAAAACTTCTAAACTCTTGTCAAACACTTCATTCCGTTCCTCTTCCTTCCATAGCGCAGTGCATGGAAGTAATAGGTTTGATGGTAGCGGCAATGGACATAGTTCCTTTTGCGCGCATTCATCTAAGACCATTACAACTGTGCATGCTCAGTCAGTGGAATGGGGACTATACAGACTTGTCTCCGACGATTCAAGTAAATCAGAGGACCAGAGACTCACTCCGTTGGTGGCTGTCCCTGGACAACCTGTCACAAGGGATGACCTTCCGCAGACCAGAGTGGGTCATTGTCACGACCGACGCCAGTCTGATGGGCTGGGGCGCGGTCTGGGGACCCCTGAAAGCTCAGGGTCTTTGGTCTCGGGAAGAATCTCTTCTACCGATAAATATTCTGGAACTGAGAGCGATATTCAATGCTCTCAAGGCTTGGCCTCAGCTAGCAAAGGCCAAGTTCATACGTTTTCAATCAGACAACATGACGACTGTTGCGTACATCAACCATCAGGGGGGAACAAGGAGTTCCCTGGCGATGGAAGAAGTGACCAAAATCATTCAATGGGCGGAGACTCACTCCTGCCACCTGTCTGCAATCCACATTCCAGGAGTGGAAAATTGGGAAGCGGATTTTCTGAGTCGTCAGACATTACATCCGGGGGAGTGGGAACTCCATCCGGAAATCTTTGCCCAAATTACTCAATTGTGGGGCATTCCAGACATGGATCTGATGGCCTCTCGTCAGAACTTCAAGGTTCCTTGCTACGGGTCCAGATCCAGGGATCCCAAGGTGACTCTAGTAGATGCACTAGTAGCACCTTGGACCTTCAAACTAGCTTATGTATTCCCGCCGTTTCCTCTCATCCCCAGGCTGGTAGCCAGGATCAATCAGGAGAGGGCGTCGGTGATCTTGATAGCTCCTGCGTGGCCACGCAGGACTTGGTATGCAGATCTGGTGAATATGTCATCGGCTCCACCATGGAAGCTACCTTTGAGACGAGACCTTCTTGTTCAAGGTCCGTTCGAACATCCGAATCTGGTCTCACTCCAGCTGACTGCTCGGAGATTGAACGCTTGATCTTATCAAAACGAGGGTTCTCAGATTCTGTTATTGATACTCTTGTTCAGGCCAGAAAGCCTGTAACTAGAAAAATTTACCACAAAATATGGAAAAAATATATCTGTTGGTGTGAATCTAAAGGATTCCCTTGGAACAAGGTAAAGATTCCTAAGATTCTATCCTTTCTTCAAGAAGGATTGGAGAAAGGATTATCGGCAAGTTCCTTGAAGGGACAGATTTCTGCCTTGTCTGTGTTACTTCACAAAAAGCTGGCAGCTGTGCCAGATGTTCAAGCCTTTGTTCAGGCTCTGGTTAGAATCAAGCCTGTTTACAAACCTTTGACTCCTCCTTGGAGTCTCAACTTAGTTCTTCAGGGGGTTCCGTTTGAACCCTTGCATTCCATTGATATTAAGTTATTATCTTGGAAAGTTTTGTTTTTGGTTGCAATTTCTTCTGCTAGAAGAGTTTCAGAATTATCTGCTCTGCAGTGTTCTCCTCCTTATCTGGTTTTCCATGCAGATAAGGTGGTTTTACGTACTAAACCTGGTTTTCTTCCGAAAGTTGTTTCTAACAAAAACATTAACCAGGAGATAGTCGTGCCTTCTTTGTGTCCGAATCCAGTTTCAAAGAAGGAACGTTTGTTGCACAATTTGGATGTTGTTCGCGCTCTAAAATTCTATTTAGATGCTACAAAGGATTTTAGACAAACATCTTCCTTGTTTGTTGTTTATTCTGGTAAAAGGAGAGGTCAAAAAGCAACTTCTACCTCTCTCTCTTTTTGGATTAAAAGCATCATCAGATTGGCTTATGAGACTGCCGGACGGCAGCCTCCTGAAAGAATCACAGCTCATTCCACTAGGGCTGTGGCTTCCACATGGGCCTTCAAGAACGAGGCTTCTGTTGATCAGATATGTAGGGCAGCGACTTGGTCTTCACTGCACACTTTTACCAAATTTTACAAGTTTGATACTTTTGCTTCTTCTGAGGCTATTTTTGGGAGAAAGGTTTTGCAAACCGTGGTGCCTTCCATTTAGGTGACCTGATTTGCTCCCTCCCTTCATCCGTGTCCTAAAGCTTTGGTATTGGTTCCCACAAGTAAGGATGACGCCGTGGACCGGACACACCTATGTTGGAGAAAACAGAATTTATGTTTACCTGATAAATTACTTTCTCCAACGGTGTGTCCGGTCCACGGCCCGCCCTGGTTTTTTAATCAGGTCTGATAATTTATTTTCTTTAACTTCAGTCACCACGGTATCATATGGTTTCTCCTATGCAAATATTCCTCCTTTACGTCGGTCGAATGACTGGGGTAGGCGGAGCCTAGGAGGGATCATGTGACCAGCTTTGCTGGGCTCTTTGCCATTTCCTGTTGGGGAAGAGAATATCCCACAAGTAAGGATGACGCCGTGGACCGGACACACCGTTGGAGAAAGTAATTTATCAGGTAAACATAAATTCTGTTTTTGTCTCACAAAGGAAAATATCTCTCACCTAAACATGACAGCATTTACAGGGTCTAACACCACATTTAGAAGTCCCATTCTTTATGCTGAGCCAATTTCTTGTAATAGATGGCTTAACACTTGAAAAATTTCTTTTCACAAAATTGCCTATAGTTTTTGCTTGTCTTGATACAAATTTCACTCCCTGTGTAGGTTAGGGAGGGTTCTTTGTTCAAAATGGGCAAATATCGGGGGCGTGTCCAGGCAGCGGCTCTGTGAAGTCGCACTCTTCTGTAGCTCAGGGAGAAAAATCAGTAATCCGGCGGTTATTGCTTTAACCCTACAGCATATAACACTACTACGAGCTGCAATACGACTACTACTAAGGTTACAACTTTGGTTGCTGTATTAATGATCCCGGAGACGGAATAGGATGATCAAGGCCTGTAGCAGCGGCGACCTTACAGGCAATGTCCCCCCCCCCCCTGGATCCCAGGGGTGTCTAGCCAGAACTGGTTATCTCAAATACCTACAACAATATTGCAAACTATTAACAGCCTTTCTTATCATAAACAGGATTAATCCCTTAGGCATCGCAACTACACAGTGAACGCTGACGCTGACACCAGCTATCTATAATGTGGGCCAAAGATTCTTCTACTGCTTTGGATCTCCAACTAGCTAAAATAAAGCTCCTTCAGAGCAAGAAATACAATCTCTCATGGAAAAAATAGGAGCTACTGAAGTCGCGGAGCCAGCACTACAGCAACCCGGGATGAATGAGCCTGATTTAGTTATGAAGCCTGGGAAAGACAGGTAAACTAACAAGCTGGGGAACAGAGTACCTATACAGTCAGGTGGCTGCTCTAATATAACATCCTCACCAACAACTGCAGGTAATAAAAGTAGAGCGGTTGACACACTGTACCGGCACAACATGCAAGCTATATGCCTTTTCCTAAAATCGGATTTGCCAAGCATGAGACACAACGCCACTTATCCTAAAATGGCGCTTGGAACAATATCGAGCCATCCCCAGATGGAGAAATTGAGCTTAACAGATACGACTGTGAATATTAGCAAGCAGAAACAACCTCCTAATATTCATATGCCTATCGATTCCACCGGCTCAGCAAGAACCCATCTATGGGCAGGACAGGACTCAGAGCTGCCGTAGTCGCCACGTGGGCATTGGGGGAGCCCGGGGGTGGACGCAATCTTGGAGACTTTAAATCCACCTTCTTTAATTATGCTTCCAGATGATAAGATAGACGGTACATGGTATGTGGAGGATCTTGATTTATGGTATAACTCCCCTGGGACTATGAACTACTCTATAACATCCCTTGACACTATCACTGACAGACATTCAAAGCCATCAAGAAGCCCAACCTTGTCCAGCTATCCTCTTTGAAGGTGCTACTGCTCTGTCTGACATGCTAATATATTCTGGGGGCTGACAATACCCCTTCATCACACATTTACCAATAGACCTTACATGGGACAATTTTGATGTATCAATTGAAAGGTTTGCTGTGTTGTTTGGTTTTACAATGGTTTTGATTTGTTGCTTTATGGTTTAGAACGTATACTCAAAGCATGTATGTTTAACTATTTCACCACGTAGTTGCTGAAATTGCAGCGTAGGAGAGGTCATCCATACTATTTTATTAATTTTATCACCACCCTTTAGCGGCTCCTGACATATATGGTTGTTGGAGGCGGAGGGACATAACCATTTCTCTAGTTCATAACTCTCAGATTATATATTGTATTATCAACCATGCTAATGACAAGCATATTACACACATTCTTTGTTGCCTCACCCGCGGCTGGCGGCCGCAGTAGCGGGTGGGGGGTATGCATATATTATACAGGTGGGGAGCCGTCACCTATTTGTCATTAAATGCTCCTGACAGCCCCAACATTGAATCTTTCCTTGCCCGCAATACCCTTTCTATGTTACTAGTCAGCTGAACGTTGTTTCTTATAACATACTGCTATAAACCCACTTAAGTGCTGCAGGGTTCTGATATTGCAGGATGCAATCACCTTTCCCTTTACTCCTAGAAATCCTTCTAGTATGGGCATATTTTCCTAAAGATGGTCTGAATAAACTTGCGGTGATGCCTACCCAAATGTATCTAAGGCTTATTATAACGCCTATTTACCTAAGTCTTACCTTCTCCACGTGAACATAATAGTTGTGGGTATTTCCAAATATAAGAATGACATATTTTCTGGTTAGTTGTGTCTCTACTTTTGTATAATTTAATAACCTCTACCAGCACCATTGCTTTTATCTTGAGACACAAGTTTTTCTGTGTTGTCTTGTTTTTTTTTTTTTTTTTTTTCTGTTTTTTATGTTAATGCCTATTCCCGCATACCCCCAAAACTGTTTATAAATGACTTTGCTTATGACCCAAGAGAGGTCTGAAATACTAAAATTGGGGATTAGAAAGATGTACACTGAATTAGAACATGTGTTTTTAAATATTGGTCCCCATCTTTAAGTATCAATGGTAGACTGTCAACATTATGAATTATTTGCTCCATGTTTTCTAGCAGTCAATATAGGGGTTCAATTCAATGATTTAAGGATATATTGTATGATAACATGTCTGTCGTGTGCTATGTGCATACATTTTATGACGTGTACTTTTGTTTGATATAAATAAAGCTTTTTTGAAAACAAAAAAACAAAAAAAATTACCAAATATCTTTCCACAATGTTGCAAATTTTTTGATACTGATTACTGTATTTTGTAGAAAAAACAAGTTTCATGTCACTTATATTATCTTTAGATCTATCAATTAGGAGGTTTCCCCTATCCATTGATCTTACTTGTTTAAGGGACTCTATAAGAGTACTCTCCCTATAACCTCTTTCAATTAAACAATTCTTTAAATCTTTGTCATGTCTATCGAAATCCTTTAGACTACTACAATTTCTACATAACTTCATAAATTGTCCCTTTGGGATGGCTTTCTTTAGATGATTAGGATGATGAGAATCTGATCTAAGGATAGTATTACCTGCAATGTCCTTCCTATAAGCTTCTGTAAGTAAGACATGGTTAGAAGTATCTATATTTATCTTAAAGGGACACTGTACCCAAGAATTTTCTTTTGTGATTCAGAAAGAGCATGCAATTTTAAGCAACTTTCTAATTTACTCCTATTATCAATTTATCTTCGTTCTCTTGCTATCATTATTTGAAAAAGAAGGCATCTAAGCTTTTTTTTTTTTGTTTCAGTACTCTGGACAGCACTTTTTTATTGGTGGATGAATTTATCCACCAATCAGCAAGGACAACCCAGGTTGTTCACCAAAAATGGGCCGGCATCTAAACTTACATTCTTGCATTTCAAATAAAGATACCAAGAGAAAGAAGAAAATTTGTTAATAGGAGTAAATTAGAAAGTTGCTTAAAATTTCATTATCAATCTGAATCACGAAAGAATTTTTTTGGGTACAGTGTCTCTTTAAGGTCTAAAAAGTAATGTTGTCCTTAGCCCAAGTGTATGTGAATTTAAGATTCATGCTGTTGTCATTTAATTTCTTAATAAAGTTTTCCAACTGATTGATATCACCCTGCCACACCATCAGGACATCATCTATAAATCTAGTGTAGAACATGATGTTGTCCTTGAAGTCATTGAGTTCACCAAATATCTTAAAGATTTCAAAATAACCAAGATATATATTTGCACATGAGGGGGCAAATTTTGCCCCCATTGCAGTTCCTCTATTTTGCAAATATATCTTGTTTTCAAAAATAAAATAGTTATGGGTCAGTAAAAACTTGACCAAATCTACCAAATAACTAACAAAGACAAC
This sequence comes from Bombina bombina, assembly GCF_027579735.1. Classification (NCBI taxonomy): domain Eukaryota; kingdom Metazoa; phylum Chordata; class Amphibia; order Anura; family Bombinatoridae; genus Bombina; species Bombina bombina. The sequence goes on from NC_069499.1 coordinate 391,064,022, forward strand.
ATCATAGTCCGTATATAGCTTTATAATCTCTTCCAGAGCCAAAAGTCCCTGACTGTGAGGTATGCATGAATAGAGGGACACCACATCAATATTTAATAATAGAAATGCATCATTCCAAGGGAAATTATCCAATTTCCTTAACAATTGTTTGGTGTCCCTCAAATATCCAGGCATACTTTTTACAATTGGTTGAAGAAATCCATCAATCCATTCCCCCAATCTTTCATCCAATGTGCCTATAGTGGAAATTATTGGTCTTCCAGGGGGATTAAGGGGATTTTTGTGTATTTTGGGTAAATGTAGAAATAGTAGGAAACTTTATTAACAAGAAGTCAATAGTTTTTTCGTCAAATATTCCTAACCTTTTACCTTCTAGAAGTAGTTTTTCTAGGTCATTGACAAATTTTAAAGTTGGATTAAATGTTAAAGCTTTATAAGTGTCACTATCACTAAGCTGTTTATATGCCTCATACACATAGGCATCTCTATCTAACACTACTATCGTACCTCCTTTATCCGATTTGATAATGACTAAATCCTCATTTTTTTGGAGTTCTCTAAGTGCCTTCCATTCTGTATTTGTTAGATTACTAGACTTTCTAGCCTTTTCTGTTTCAAGAATGTTCAATTTAGTTATCTCTTGTTCCACTATAATATGAAAAAGGTCTATAGTGTCTCCCCTAGATTGTGAGGGATAAAAAAACTTGTTAGTGCTACTTATATTACCTTTAGGAATATACAAATTTTCTTCATTGTGTCTAAGACTTTCTCTGTTAAGGAAAGCCAAATCTGTTAAATCACACAATTCCTTAAAATCAAGGTTTTCTATATCTGTAAATATGGTACTATTAGAATTAATCTTATCAGTATTAATCAGGTTATCAACATGATCTGTTATGTCAAAAAAATGTTTTCTTAAAGTAACCTTTCTTATAAATTTATTGAGGTCCAACAGGGTGTCAAACAAATCAAAGTTATTGGAGGGAGCATAACCAAGTCCCTTAGATAGAACTCTGTATTGTTCCTTGGTAAGAACTTTACTTGATAAATTTATCACATTTTGCCCCTCCGATTTTTTTCGTTTTTTGATCCCTTGTTGGCTCTGCTGGGATATCTTGGTATTGAATTAGCATACTGATGTGAAAGGTTCAAGAGCAAATATCTACTATACCACGCCATATTTGCACTTATGTGAAATACGTGTATGACTGTTGCTTTAGTTGTAATGGATTGTGGACTCTTACCACTTTTATGGGAAAAAAATATATAATTTATGCTTACCTGATAAATTAATTTTTCATGGTGGGGAGAGGCCAACCTTTTTTTTTTTGTTGATGTTGTTGCTAGATTTTGATCATCTAATTTTTTCTGATGCCTGTTTGTGTGCACCTCTTTTTCCCTGCTACTTTCTTCTCCTTTTCTACCATTCTTCTCCTTACTTGGCTATACGTCAGACTAGTTTAACAGGGAGGTGGAAGAAGTTTTAGCTCTTGGAGCTTTGGGAAGCTTTGCCTCCTCCTAGTGGCTAGGAGTGAAGTTTCCAGGAGTGATGGTTCATGGGCTCTCAGCAAAATTAAAGAAATTACAAGAAAGAATAATCTATAAGAAAGCATAAATTTTGTTTTTCCCCTCATGTTGCAAAATGCAACACTGAATAAACAGCCCCACTACCGGCCAAGCAACGGAAAAGTATCTGCTTAAAGGGCCATGATACCCACATTTTTCTTTCATGATTTAGAAAGAGAATGCATTTTTTAAACATCTTTCTAATTTACTTCTATTATCTAATTTGTTTTATTCTCTTGATATTCTTTGCTGAAAAAGCATATCTAGATATGCTCAGTAGCTTCTGATTGGTTGCTGCACATAGAAGTTTCATGTGATTGGCTCACCCATGTGCATTGTTTTTTCTTCAAATAAGGATATCTCAAAAATGAAGCAAAATAAATTATAGAAGTAAATTGTAATGTTGTTTAAATTTGTATGTTCTATCTGAATTATGAAAGAAAGATTTTGGGTTTAGTGGCCCTTTAAGTACTGAAAAGAAAAGTCATCATATTCAGTTTTAGAAACCAAAGTAAAGTTGACAGTGAGGTCTTATTTCACCCCTTAAAAGGCACATTGTTCCAGAGTTCCTCAGGTTAATGCTGAAAAATCTCTAAGCTACTTGGTACGGTACTATATACATCCCACTTAAAGAACAGATAGGTAAAAAAATAAAAAACAGCAATATTTTTGCTGAATGTTGCAGTTCATTTTCCATGTAAATTGCATAGAGTTTGTTTAATGGATTATAAAACTGTGGTATAAGGTGTAACTTTAAAACTTTAAAATAAACATTGATTGCAATATGTAAGATAAACCCTAATTAAAGGGATAGTAAACCCCAAAAATGTTATTGTTTAAAAAAACAGATAATCCCTTTATTTACGATTCCCAATTTTGCAGAGGTAAAAAGTATATTTCTTTAACAGTGTTTACACTGTTATAGAAATATAATTTTTACCTCTGTAATTACCTGGTATCTAAGCTTCTGCAGACTGCCCCCTTATTTCAGTTTTTTTGACAAACTCAGACTTGCATTTCATGCAATTAGTGCTGACTCTTAAAGGGATACTAAACCCACATTTTTTTCTTTCAGGATTCAGATAGAGCATTACATTTTAAGCAACTTTCTAATTTACTCCTATTATCAATTATTTTTTTCTTCTCATTTTTGGTTCAGAACCTGGGTTATGCTTGCTTATTAGTGGCTAAATGTAGCCACCAATAAGCAAGTGCTATCCAGGGTGCTGAACCTAAAATGGTCTGTCTCCTAAGCTTTACAATCCTGTTCTTAAATTAATATAGCAAGAGAACAAAGAAAAAATGATAATAGAAGTAAATTAGAAAGTTGCTTAAAATGGCATTCTCTATCTGAATCATGAAAAAATTAGTATTCCTTTAAATAACTCCACGTGTGTGAGCACAATCGTATTTATCGGAAACACATGAACTAATGCCCTATAGCTGTGAAAAAGTGCCAAATGCATTCAGATAAGAGGCGGCCTTCAAGGGCTTAGAAATTAGCATGTAAGCCTACCTAGGTTTAGCTATCAACAAAGAATACCAAGAGAACAAAGCAAATTTAATGATGAAAGTAAATTAGAAAATGTTTAAAATCACATGCCCTATCAGAATCATTTGGACTTTTACTATCCCTTTAATTTTTTTAAAAAACAAAGCATCTTATTTATATAAAATATATATTTTAATAGCCACAGTGACGAAACATACAACATTCCCCAAAAATGGGCTCTTAGCAGTGCAATAAACTGCAATAAATTTTGCGCATGAGTATTCATTAGATGCTGCCTGCCACTGCCTTTTGCAAACCTCGCTGCACCATCTGTACATAGTGCAGTGCTTTGTCTAATATGCTCTGGTTATGAAGACATTGCGAACACGTGACCACCGGTATAGAGACATAGGCGTTGAGTTCCGGATTGCGCATGAGTGGGTCCATGCTATTCACAATGAGCTGACATAGATCATAGAACCCAGGTTGTCCACTGTGATGCAAATTATCCTCACGGTGGGTTTGGAGATCTGCCTACTTTTGCTTCAAGATTGCTGTGAAAGTTAGAAATGAAAAATCCATCTATACAATCATTTGAAATCCGTTTTGTTGTCGTTCCCTATCCATTTAAATTATTAATTAACTGTGCTCAAAAACTAATACCAAAGTATTGGAAATCTCAGGTTATACAATCCTTGTTTTCTATGGATTGAATTTATTCAGCATACATTATCACTACAGGTGTTTTTTTGTCATAATATACAAATTAGTCAAGTTTGCTAAGTAAGTTTATTTGAAACAATTTCAAAGCTTCTCCCTCTTAACCACTGTTTGAACCATTCTGATTCAAATGTTATTTAACTAATCATTGTATGAAATACGATTTATTATTTACAATTTTAGTATTAATTAAATATTGATTGTTTCTCATGCTGTGTAAGATTACCATTATATCAGCTAATTACTGAATTGCATTCAAGCTATAGAAAAACTAACGTACACATCTATTGTTTGTTTATGATGTCTGTTATAGGAAAAGAAATTGGATATTTTTTTTTGTCTTAAGAAACTGTTTCTTTCCTAAGATACAGTGAGTCCATGGAATGATCAATTACTGTTGGGAATATCACTCCTGGCCAGCAAGAAGAGGCAAAGAGCACCACAGAAAAGCTGTTATATGTCACTTCCCTTCCGACAACCCCCAGTCATTCTCTTTGCCTTCGGGGCAAGGAGGAGGTGAAGTTTTGGTGTCTGAAGAAGATTTCACTTCAACCAAGATTTTATTATTTTGAAAGCCAGAGTAGGTTTGCTCTGACCTTTCCTCTCAAGATTGGGTCTAGCTGTACTCAACGTTAGTCTCTTCAGTAGGGCAGTGGTGGCTTTAAAGCAGTTAGGAAAACGCAGCAAGGCCCACCTTACAAGTTCCTAACATATATGCTGCCCATGGTATAGAAAGCCAGAGTAGGTTTACTCCGTTTCTTTTTTTTCTACAGGTCTCTGTGAGGAGCGGCATCCTCTCATACTTAGTAATCTGTCCTCCTGCCGGATGGCCAGACTGCAGGTAAGTCCCTTTGTCTTCTGGGGATAGGAGACTCTGCACTTCATAAGATTAAGCTGCAGCTTATATGGGACAAATGTATCCTTTGTAAGGATATTGACAGGCAGGGAGCAGGCACTAAGATGTGGCTGGAGACAGGGGTTATGACTTTATTTTAAAGTATAATCCTTTTTATTCATTTTCCACTGAAATGGTTGTGGAAATTTCTTTCAAATTGTGTTTTATGAGCTGAGAATGGATTTACACAGAGACCGCTATGACCTCTAGGACAGTTGGGCTGTATAGCGTCTGAATGCTACGATGTGTTACTTTGCTGTAACAGCTCAGGGGATGCTGCATGTAACGATTTGTGAAAAAACCAAATCTCCATGATCCTTGTGATCATTACCTTCTTCTTTTGGCCGTCAGTCATTATTTTTAGGGCGGGAAGAGACGCTGTATGGTTAGAGATTGTAAGCGCGCGCTTGTATGCAATGCAGTTTTTTTGGGGGGGGGGTTTTGGCAGGTCACGTGACACATTTCTCCGCTTTGCTTTAGACTTGTGGTAGAAGTCAGTTAGCGGAGTGGCGTCCCCAAAAGTATGTTATTTATTTAATTCTCGATCACTGCACAGGTAGATCGGTTGTTCTTCCAGGGCTGAGTTAGGCTGGGGAAGCGGAGTGAAAGTTTTTAAAAACAGAGATTTTTTTTCATATGAATTGTCCTACTTAGTTAAGCTGAGGTGTTTGAAAATGGTCTGGTTTTTCTGGCTTAGCGCTAGTATCGTTCTCAGAAGCCCTACCAGTACTTTATAGAGTGCAAGTGCACAGCATATTTACATAGTTACATATGTACATATTTGTATGTTTTAATAAGTTTTTCTTTTAATTTACAGAACATCTGTCTCTTGTTATTTGTTATAGCGCAAATGGTTGCCTATATGTAATATGTGCTGCTTGCTTAGCTACTAATTTCTCATACTGAGATAGGTTTTTGTCCTGAACCAAATGTCTCTCAGGCTGTCTAGGCAATGCCACAGCTTTCTTCTTAATCGTCCCAAGCCTCAATGGTGTCGCAGTTCCTCTCTATCTCCTGGAAGAGTGTATTTGCCTACAGATTTTGCAGTCCTGGTATCCTCTGCCGTATCTGCGACTTTATCTGTTTTTTTCCTTACCTACAAAAAACGCAAGAGGATATTTAAAATACAGATAGTAAGGTTTCTGTTCCTTATTATGCTTCACAGGTCACGCTCTCTCCTAAGTGGTGAGGAGGTTTTGCCGGTAGATTCTGAGGGTAAAATCTCAGATTCGGGCAGTATATAATTCCTTTATCTGATGTTGCAGTGGTCTCCTTCAGATGTATGCTTGCACACCTCGTGTACTGTTAAAGGAGGTTTTGGCTACTTGGAAGACATCGATTCCCTGTCGTTGTCAACCTTTGAGAGTTTTGTGAACTTTATCATTTCTATGATGTTGCTTCCTATGAGGAGGTGTTTTCTAGATGTGCCTTGGGTGTTTTTACAGGAATAGGAGAAGCTAGGGATACATTTCTCCCTGTCTCCCATCCTTTAAAGGATTTTCCTGTCACTGACTCCATTAAAATGCATGGTGCTTTAAGTAGAAGGGAGCTTTTCTACTATGGCTCAGAGAACTTCGACCCCTATGGAGGGTAGCTGCTCCTTTACGGATCCATGGATAAGAAGCTGGAGGTTTAATTGTTCATTTAGAGCAATGTCTTGTCTTATTAGACTTGCTGTGCTAGCCAGTCGGGCTTGTTGGTGAAATCTTGGAAATCAGCTTCGAAGCTTACCTGTGGCTTAGTGTTACAGCCTAGGCTTTCTAGTTCTGCAGTTGCAGGTTCTTATTTTATGTTTCCTCCTAATCCAAGCTTCTGAGATTTCTTTTCAAGGATGAGACCTTCTTGAGACTTGGTCTGGCAGAATTATCCTCTGATTTTACAGGGGAAATACCACCCATCAAGAGTAGACTAAAGGAAAGTTTTTCTTTTTTTATTTCTGCAGGGTCAGTCATGTCTTTGGGAAGCCAACCAAACAGTCCATTCTAAGGTTCCTTCCAGGCGTAGATTTCTCCTTCTGGATTATCTGCAATCCAGGTATGATGAGAAGCATTCATTGAACTGGGTCCAGGATCTTTTCTGGGAGGGATAGTCCCAGTCTGGGAATGGGATTTAGGTATTTACCTTAGGTTTCTCAGGTTCTGCCCTTCAAAGTAGTAGTATACATTCTCCTTTGCTGCAAGTGGGCCTGTTCATAACGAACATAGACCTGAAGGATGTGTATGTATTGTTCCCATGATCGGGATCTTCTCAAGTCTCTGAGTTTCGTCTTCTTTGAAGACTTTTAGGTCTTGGGGTATTGCAAGGGTGCTTTCTGGACAATATATGGTTCAGGTTTCATCCTTCCTTCGAGCAAACTCTCTTTCGGGAGATCTTGTCCAATCTACTTTCCCATGGATGGGAAATTAATCTGGAGCAGAGTTCCCTTGTTCCATCCACAAGGGTGATTTTTTTTTTTTTGGGGGGGGGGGCTTAATAGATTCTCTAGGAGAATAGGTCAGCTAATCAAAGATGTATTCCTTTTCCTCTCTCTGCTGTCTACTGTCCGGCCAACAGCTAGCTCTAAGGGTCCGGTTGATAGCTTAACCATCTTTCAACCAGAGGGTTGAGATTTTGAATCACTTTTCAGTGACTCTATATATGGAGGCGATTAGTCTTATGGTTTCTATGGACAACATTCCCTTTTTGCTATTTTCCATACAATGGAGATCATTCAGATCTTTTTAAGGAGATAGATCTAGATAACTCATCAAGAGACTTTCTCCCTTGGTGGTTTTTCAGGAGTATCTGTCTCAGGGCGTGTGCTTCTGGAGACATTCCTGAGTGATGTGACCACGGATGCCAGCTTGCTGGGCTGGGAAACAGTCTGGGACTTATTTAAGGCATGGAAGTGTCTGCTTTCCTCTTTAACATATTGAAGTTGAAAGAGATTCGCAATGTTCTGACAGCTTGGCCTCAGTCGTCCTTAGCTTGGTTCCAATCGGACAAGGTCACCTCAGTGGCTTACATCAGTGGCCGTGCTGTCTAAGGCACTGGATTAAACCTCCAGTCTCCTTGGAGGCGTGGGTTCGGATCCCACCACTCCAGAATCCAGTTAACTTATGCGGTGCATGGACATTATTTAATCCAAAGGAACTCAGAGTTCCTTAGTCATAGGAGGTGACTTGGATTGTCTGTGGGCGGAAGCTCACAATTGCTATTTGTCATCCACTTTCCAGGGGTGGACAACTGGCAATCGGATTTCTGAACAGACAGATATTTCGTCTGGGGAGTTGGACTCTCCATCCGGAGGTGTTCTCTGGGGTAAACCTTCAAATGGGGGGTTTCCAGAGTTGGCTTTTGAGGGCATTTCAGCAGAATGCCAAGCTTCCAAGATACGGTTCAAGGTCTAGTGATCCGCAAACCTTTCTGATAGATGTTCTGGTGGCTTTTCCTGGGATTTCAATCTGGCATCCCTGTTTCCTCCATTTGTTCCTTCCAAGAGTTATTGCTCGTGTCAAACAGAAGAGAGCATCAGTAATTCTGATAGCTCCTGCATGGCCTCGCAGGATTGGTTATGCAGACCTAGTGGAGATATTGTCTCTCTCACCTTGGAGATTGCCTCTGAGGAAGGACCTTCTAATTCAGGGTCTTTTCCTTCACCGAAATATAATTTCTCTGAAGCTGACTGCTTGTAGATTGGACACTTAGTTCGGTTTAAGCGTGGGTTTTCTGAGTCGATCATTGAGACCATGTTTCTAGCTTGTAGTCTGTTATTGAAACATTTACCTTAAGATATGGCATAAATGTCCTTATGGTGTGAATCCATTGGCTACTCTAGGAGTAGGGTCAGGATTATTAGGATTTTGCCCTTTCTACAGGAAGGTCTGGAGTTTTGTCAGCCAGTTCTCTGAAGGGTCAGATTTCTGCATTATCTTTTCTTGCTGCATAAGTGTCTGGCGAACGTGCCAGATGTGCAATTTTTTGTCAGGCCTGTGTTGGTCTGTTACTCCCCCTGGGAGCCTTAACGTTTGTTCTTAAAGTTTTGCAGCAAGCTCCGTTTGAGCCATTGCAGTCCATAGATATTAAGTTGTTATCTTGGAAAGTTTTGTTTCTTATTGCTTTTGCTTCTGCTCGGAGAGTGTCGGAAATCTCAGCTTTGCAGTGTGATTCGCCTTATCTTATCTTTCATGCAGATGAGGCGGTTCTTCGTACTAAGTTAGGTTCCTTTCTAAAGTGGTATTGGACAGAAATTTGAATCAGGAAATTTTTGTTCCATCTCTTTGTCGTAGTTCTTCTTTTCTAAAGAGCGTTTGTTGCACAACTTGGTGGTTGTGCATGCTTTAAAATTTTATTTACAGGCGACTTAGGATTTTCACCAGTCATCTGCCCTGTTTGTTTGTTTCTCTGGAAAACGTAAGGGTTAGAAAGATTCTGCTACTTTTGTTTCTCTCTGGTTAAGAAGTATAATTGGATTAGCTTATGAGACTGCTGGGCAGCAGTCTCCTGAGATAATTACAGCTCATTCCACTAGGGCTGTCTCTTCTTCTTGGGTTTTCAAAAATTAAGCTTCTGTGGAACGGATTTGCAAGGCTGCTACTTGGTCTTCTCTGCATACCCTGTCTAAAATTTTACAAATTGGATTCTTTTGCCTCGGCTGAGGTTCTTTTGTGAGAAAGGTTCTTCAAGCAGTGGTGCCTTCTGTTTAGGTTACCTGTCTTGTCCCTCCCTAATCATTGGTGTCCTCTAGCTTGATGATTCCGTGGACTCACCATATCTTAGGAAAGAAAACAAAGTATATGCTTACCTTATAAATGTATTTATTTCTGGATACGGTGAATCCTCGGCCCGCCCTTTATTTTAAGACATTTATTTAACTTTAACCTCAGGTACCTCTACACCTTGTTTTTTTTTTCTTTTTCTCCATTTTCCTTCGGTCGAATGACTGGGGATTGTGGGAAGGTAAGTGACATATAACAGCTTTGCTGTGGTGCTCTTTGCCTCCTCCTGCTGGCCAGGAGTGATATTCCCAACAGTAATTGATGATTCCGTGGACTCACCGTATCCGTAAAAAAATTTTTTTATCAGTTAAGCATAAATTTTGTATTTCATTGCTGCACTGATATGTTATCATAACTGAAAAGGCTTTTCCATAATTTTCTTGTAAATTTTTATGTTGATCAGAGTTACAAATAAAGTTTTATAAGGGGGGAAACATTTTTTCTTTCTAATGGTAGTGAGAGTCCATGAGGCCTTACTCTTGGGATTACATCACCTGGCCACCAGACGAAGGCAGAAACCCTATGCCAGAGCTTTAAGTATCCTACTTCCCCTCCCTCCCAGTAGTTCTTTGCCAAGGAGAAGGCATGAATAGAGGTGTTCCAGCAATTTGTGAAGATTTTAAGTCCTTTTTTTTTTCCCCTCGGTGGATAGTTACTAGAAGAGAGGGAATTAGTAGAGTGCTGCTGGTGCATTATACTTCTCTATTGGAGAGTCACCACAGGTGTTGCTGGGAAGTTCCATAGCCTCCACCTGTCTGGTCAGAGTATGCACTCCTCTAACTTATGTCCTATTCTATGTGTTACAGCACAGGACAGATTCCCTGCATTGGACAGTGTCTGTTGGCACAGTGCAGAGGAATGAGACTGGATGGGGGTTAGTACCTTAACTTATGTGTTCAATTTCTTTATCCCAGCAAGGACTTAGTAAGTATTACTTAGTATTGTCTGTTATTAGACAATCTCATGAATCTGATTTGGATAAACCTTCCTCTGTTTCAGATGGTGAAGTGTTATCAGAAGATTATTCAGAATCAGAACCTGAGGATATTACTTTTCAGTTTAAGATGGATCATTTAAGATCCCTACTCAAGGAGGTGTTAAGAACCTTAGAGGTTCAGGACACTAATCTAATTAGTCAAGCCAGTAAAAAAGTTGGACATCATTTTTAGACCCAAGTCTAAGGCATCTGAAGCCTTTCCTGTTCCTTCTTTGGTCTCTGAGATTATTTCAAAGGAATGTGATTAGCCTGGAGTTCCATTCATTCCTTCAGCTAATTTTAAAAACATTTCCCACTTCCCCAGGCCAATCTGGAACTATGGGAGTCTATACCCAAGGTGGATGCTGCTATATCCACTCTAGCCAAGAGAACTACTTTCCCTTTTAGGGACCCAATGGATAGACAACTTGAGGGTTATCTTAGAAGGGCTGTTGTTTCAGTCGACTTTAAGTATTGCGTCTGTTGCTAGTGTGGCAACATTTGGGTGTGACTCCTTGTCAGATCTTTTCTCTGTGGAATCATCCTTATAGGAGATTCAGGAGCTTATTAGATTCTTGAAGGCCACAAATTAAATCATCTGTGATGCAGTCATCCATACTATTTGCATCAATGCCAAAAATACTGCTCTAGCTTTCTTGGTTAGAAGAGCACTTTGGCTGAAATCTTGGTCAGCGGATATGGTTTCTAAGTCTAGGCTCTTAGCCTTTAAAGGCAAGACCCTCTTTGGCACTGGTTTGGATTCCATTATCTCTACCGTAACAGAGGGTAAAGGTACCTTTTTGCCTCAGTATAAAGAGGGTAGACCTAAGGGGAAGTCAGGGTGAAGTTTTCGTTCCTTTTACCATAACAAGAATCAGAGATCTACTTCTGCACAGCAGCCAGAATCCTCAGAATCTACCAAGAGACCTAATCCATTATGGTCCAAGACCAAACCGTCCAAGAAGTCTTCCGAGACATAGACTGCATGAAGGTGTGGCCCCAGATCCAGACTCTTCTCCGTTAGGGAGCAGACTAAGCCTTTTTTAGGAGGCATGGGCTTGATCTATTCAGGACCCCTGGTTAATGGAGATAGTCTCTTAGGGTTAGCAAATAGGCTTCAGATCTCAGCCTCCTTGGGGAGGTTTATTTTGTCTCACATTTCCAAAAGACTGGAGGAGAGAGTTGCGTTCCTTTGCTGTGTTAAATATCTAGAGGACACGAGTCATTTTCCCAGTTCCATTGGCAGAACAAGGAAAAGGGTTCTATTCCAATCTGTTCGTTGTTCCAAAGAAGGAAAGAACTTTTCGTCCCATCCTGGATCTAAAGACTCTAAACAGGTTTTTAAGGGTTCTCTCTTTCAAGATAGAAACAATCAGAACTATTCTGCCACTAGTCCTTCAGGGTCAATTCATGTCTACAGTAGATTTGAAGGATGTGTAGCTTCACATCCCTTTTCATTGAGATAATCATTAGTTTCTTCGGTTTGCCTTCCTGGACAAACACTTATCAGTTTACATCTCTATCAGTGATTTGTGCTCAGGGGGTAGCTGTAGCTCCTTACCTGGATGATATATTGGTTCAGGCACCATATTTACCTTTAGCTATAGCTCACACTAAGAAACTATTTTGGTTTCTTCTCAGTCATGGCTGGAAGGTAAACATTGCAAAGAGTTCTCTGACTACCTGTACAAGCGTGTGTTTTTTGGGAGTTATACATTCGGTGGCATACAAGCTTTTTCTAACAGCAACGCAGACTCATGCTTCAGTCGCCTGTCAACAGCTTTAGTCCCTCCCTTCTCCCTCTTTTGCTCAGGGTATGGAGGTTGCAGGACGTATGGCCGCAGCTCCAGATGCCATGCAGTTTGTAAGGTTTCATTTGCGACATCTTCAGCTTTGCATGTTAAGATAGTGGAACTACTCCGACGTGTCAAGTTAGTCACTTGGATCAACCCACCAGACAATTTCTGTCCTGGTGGATGTCCCCAGAACTGGTTTATCAAGTTTTGAGTTCCAACATCATGGGAGATTATCACCATGGATGCAAGTCTATCTGGTAAGGGAGCGGTTTGGGGTCCTTTAATGTGCACATGGTGTCTAGTCTCCACAAGAAGTGGTGGTACCCATCAATGTCCTAGAACTCAGAGTGATCTTCATTGCTCTACAGTCATGGCCTGTGCTTTGTTTGATTCTGTTCATTAATTTTCAGTCCGACAATTTAACAGCAGTGGCATACACCAACCATCAGGGGGTACCCACAGCTCCCTACCAATGTGGGAAGTCTCTTGCATCTTGACCTGGGTGGAGGTGAATCTCTGTACGATTTCAGCTATTCACATTGCAGCAGTGTGCAGCTGGGAAATGGACTGTTTGAGTTGTCAGACACTCCACCAGGGGAATGGTCTCTCAACGAAGAGATCCTCAATTGATAGTTCGATGGGGACGTCCGAAGATAGATCTAATGGCATCCCGTCTCAATCACAAGCTCCCACGATACTGTTCCAGATCGCGGGATCCTCAGATGGAACAGACCCATTGATGGCCCCATGGCATTATCATCTACTTTACTTGTGTGCTCTGATTGTACTCCTGCCCAGAGTGGTGGTTTGTCTCAAACAGGAGAGTGTTCAGGATGTCCAGTGCTCCTCCGTAGCACCTACCTCTGCGCCCAGAACTGATTGTTCATGGGCCATTCCTCTATCAAAATATCCAGTGTCTCAGATTAATTACGCAGAGATTAAACTGGTGATCTTATTTCAGAGGGATTTCTCTGAAACTGTTATTGCTACCTAGATTTTGGCTTGTAAGCCTGTTACTAGACTGATTTATTATAAATGAGCAAATTTGGTTGACCTTCAGAGAATGCTTTTCTGCACAATATAGGAATATAATGATCAATGTTTTTTATTAACATAAAAAAAATAACTTTTATAATTTATTAACAAGACAGCAAAGAAATACACTTTTTTGCTGCACTAACAGGTAATTAAAAACACTACACCTTTGTAACTAAATGAAATAGTAATATGTTGAATAGTTTTAAGCTACTATAAGAGTAACAATGTATCACCCCTGGGATGCAGGGAGAGGGGAACGCTGTGTGTGCATCCCAGGGGTGATACATTGTTACTCTTACAGCAGCATAAACTATTCAACATATGACTATTTCATTTAGTTACAAAGGTGTAGTGTTTTTAATTATGAGTCAGTGCAGTGTATTTCTTTGTCTCTTTAATATATTATAATAAAAGTTATTTTTGATGTTCATTAAAACTATAAATCATATTCCTATATTGTGCAGAAAAGCATATATTTTTGTGTAAACCTATTTCTTTGTTGGGAACCCATATTTGCTCATTTACACTTATGCTTATAGCCAACTATTTGTATTGACTTAAGCATAAATTTGAATCAAGGTCTACAAGTAGATAATAGTATCCACAAATATACCTTTCTCTCCCCTTCCTTTTTTTCAAGTATTGATTTATTACAAAGTCTGGAGAGTATATCTCTCTTGGTGATCTGATCACAGTTGTTTTGGTGAGAATTATACAGATTTTATAGTTCCTTCAAGATGGCTTAGACAAGTTCTCTTAAGGGCCAGATTTCTGCCCTCTTAGTTTTGTTGCATAGGAAGTTGGCTCGCCTGCCTGACATTCAGTCCTTTGTTAAAAATCTAGTTAGAATTAAACCAGTTGTTAAACCTATTTCTCCTCCATGGAATCTTAATTTGGTTCTTAAGAGTCTTAAAACATTCTCTGTTTGAGCCAATGCATTCATTGGACATAAATATGTTATCCTGGAAGGTTCTGTTTTTATTAGCCATCTCTTCAGCCAGAAGAGTTTCCGAATTGCCTTCTCTTTTTTTGTGAGCCTTCTTATTTAGTCTTGTGTGGTCAGGGCTTTAAAATTATATTTGCAGGCTACAAAGGAATTTTGTCAATCCTCCAGAATTACTGCTCAGTTTCTAATTCTTGGGCTTTCAAGAATGAGGTTTCTGTGTAACAAATATGCAAGGCTATTACTTGGTCGTCTCTGCATACATTCACTAAATACTATCATTTTGACATTTTTGCCTCTGCAGAGGCTGCATTTGGTAGGAAGGTGGTGTTTCCTGATAAATAAGGGCCTGACAATTTCTGTGGACTCCACAGCTTTAGTATTGGTTTCCAAGAGAACGGTCTCATGGACTCACTACCATTAGAAAAAAATACAAAATGTATTCTTACCTGATAAATGAATTTCTTTCTTGGTAGTGCGAGTCCACAAAACCACCTATTTTTTCTGGTGGTGGCAGTCCTAGATTGCACCTCGATTACTCTACTATCGTTCTTACTTCTTTCCTATCCTCGGCTATATGTACTACTGGGAGGGAAGGGGAAGTAGGGGAGATACTTAAAGCTCTGGTGTAGAGTGTATTCGCCTTCTCCTAGTGGCCAGGTAATATAAGAGTATGGTCTTGGACTCTCACTACCAAGAAATAAATTGACTTATCAGGTAATAATACATTTATGTTTTCTGTAAATAAAGTAAATGTATCAAAATATTAAATATTAAAACACTGCATTAAAAGTATACTTTAGTAGAGATTTTTTGAAACATTAACTCTATTATCCTTTGCAGAAGTGGAACACTAAACAACCATTTAGAAGCTGCTATACAGGAGGCAATGAGTGAACTGGACAAAATATCTGGGAGTGTAAGTTTTTAATTAATTTTCATAATTCAGATTTTCAGCAGCATTAAAGGTAAAAATAAATACTGTTGTGACAAGATAGACTGAACTGATGGGTATATAGCTTGTTGACTTCATGTGGAAACTTTCTAGAAGTCATTGGATGCTCCTTTCCCTAATAAACGTCTCCCTTCCTGCCAGTTTCAGTTCTGTTTCAACATATTCAGATGTAGTTGGTGTGGTTTGTAGTTCTGCTTCAGGCAGAAGTATATTTTTGTGCAGAAGATGAATAAAAATTGGGACCTATCTCAGTATAGCTTTTTGACATGAAGGAGTTTGCTCCTATTCTTCAATAAAGGATGACCCTACTCTCTCTTGGGTTTGGCAGAGGCATTTATCATAGATTAGGCAGGCAAAAGACGGATGTTAGGAAGATCACTATGAAGTAGATTACTACCTTTGAAGTGACACAAGGTAAGTGAGTGAATTAACATCTTGTAATGTCTTGGTTAAGGAAAGGGTGGATACTACAAATATTTAGCAAAAGAGAAGCCTTGTGTAATTTCATAGCAGCAGACCTAGGTTGCTATAGTGATTACAGTTATCCACTATCAGTAAACTGTCTTGTGCGAGATACATGATGTGGGAGTAGGTTTTTTAGATATTAACCTCTTAATAGCATGAGGACATCCGGATAAAAATATCAGAGGCAATTAGTAACATGGAAAGCTCCATTTAAAAAGCTGCAGATGGTGCTTTGAAGCACCTAAGTTGCATGCTTAGGTGAGCCTGCAGTTGATAGTTAAGAAGCAGAGGTCACCAGACTGCTGTTCCCTAACCTATATGCTTGCTCTGAGCTGGGTGTTGTACAATCGCCATGGACTATTCCGACCGAGGTGATTGACAACCCCTGCTCGATCTTTGCTGCTTCTGCAATGATAAATGTGTGTTTGGTGGCCTAAATGCTGGTCGGTCAGGTTCCTGTGAGCCCAACCTTGTTCGCTCAGCATTAGATTAAAAGGGGTCTCCCAGATTCATATGTCATTAGCATAAAGGTAATATTGGATTTACAATTACATTTTAAGTTGCTCAAGGGAAGCTGTGTAGACCACCATAATACGATGTGCAGGGGGTATTTTGAGTGTAAACTGACAATTTGTTGATCTAAGTTACTTTAGAGCCTTATTTCTCCCCTTAGTACTGGGGTGCAGTAATTTTTGGATAAACCAACAAGTTTAAGTTAAATTTTGAGACAATTTAACGTTATTTAAGCAGTTTTGGAAAAATTGTTCACTTTTTATTTTCTTAAAGGCGCAGTACACGTTTTTCAAAAGTTTATTTTAAGCAATAAATAAAGTATTTAAACGACTTCTGAGGTTATTACTAGTCTGTTCAACATGTCTGACATTGAGGAATCTCATTGTTCTATGTGTTTAGAAGCTATTGTGGAACGCCCTCTAACATTGTGTACCTCTTGTACTGAAAGAGCCTTACATTGTAAAGACCATATTTTAGGTCAAGAAAGTGTGCCTAAGGATGATTCTCAGTCTGAAGAGAATCAGGATATGCCATCCAAATCTCCCCAAGTGTCACAACCTTTAATGCCCACACAAGCGACGCCAAGTACTTCTAGTGCGTCTAATTCCTTTACTCTGCAGGAGATGGCTGCAGTTATGTCAACTACCCTTACAGAGGTATTATCTAAATTACCAGTGTTGCAGGGTAAACGCAGTAGGTCAGGTATTAATGTAAATACTGAATCCTCTGATGCTTTATTAGCTATTTCCGATGTACCCTTACAGTGTTCTGAGTTGGGGGTCAGGGAATTGCTGTCTGAGGGTGAAATTTCAGACTCAGGGAATGCATTACCTCAGACAGATTCGGACGTTATGTCCTTTATATTTAAGCTTGAACACCTCCGCCTGTTACTTCAGGAGGTTTTAGCGACTCTGGATGATTGTGACCCTATTGTGATACCACCAGAGAAATTGTGTAAGATGGATAAATATCTAGAAGTACCTACTTACACTGATGTTTTTCTGGTTCCTAAAAGAATTTCGGAAATTATAAAAAAGGAATGGGATAGACCAGGTATACCGTTTTCTCCCCCTCCTAATTTTAAGAAAATGTTTCCCATATCAGACACCATTCGGGACTCATGGCAAACGGTCCCTAAGGTAGCAATATCTACCCTGGCTAAGCGTACAACTATACCCATTGAGGACAGTTGTGCTTTCAAAGACCCGACCCTATTAATAAAAAATTAGAGGGTCTTCTAAAGAAATTATTTATTAATCAGGGTTTTCTTTTACAACCTACAGCTTGCATTGTTCCTGTAACTACTGCAGCAGCTTTTTGGTTTGAGGCTCTGGAAGAGTCTCTTAAGGTTGAGACCCCGTTAGATGACATTTTGGATAGAATTAAGTCTCTCAAGCTAGCCAATTCTTTTATTACTGATGCCGCATTTCAAATTGCTAAATTAGCGGCGAAGAATGCAGGATTTGCTATTCTAGCGCGTAGAGCGTTGTGGCTCAAATCTTGGTCTGCTGATGTGTCATCAAAAACTTTAGCTATTCCATTTAAAGGTAAGACCCTTTTTGGGCCTGAATTGAAGGAAATAATTTCTGACATTACAGAGGAGGTAAAGGCCCTGCCCTACCTCAGGATAAGTCTGTTAAGATGAGGGGTAAACAAAATAATTTTCGTTCCTTTCGGAATTTTAAAGGAGGACCCTCTGCTTCCTCTTCTTCCACAAAGCAGGAAAGGAATTTTACCCAATCTAAGTCAGTCTGGAGACCCAACCAGAACTGGAATAAAGGTAAACAATCCAAGAAGCCCGCTGCTGTTACTAAGACAGCATGGAGGGACGGCCCCTGATCCAGGACCGGATCTAGTAGGGGGCAGACTCTCTTTCTTTGCCCAGGCTTGGGCAAGAGATAGTCAGGACCCCTGGGCGCTGGAAATAGTGACCCACGGTTATCAGTTGGAATTCAAGGATTTTCTCCCAAGAGGGAGATTTCATCTTTCAAGATTATCTGCAGACCAGATAAAAAGAGAAGCGTTCTTACGCTGTGTAAAAGACCTTTTTACTATGGGAGTAATTTGTCCCGTTCCAAGATCAGAACAGGGACAGGGATTTTACTCAAACCAATTTGTGGTTCCCAAAAAAGAGGGAACTTTCAGACCCATTTTAGACCTCAAGTGTCTAAACATCGTTCAAAATGGAGACTATTCGAACAATCTTACCAATGATCCAAGAGGGTCAATTTATGACTACCGTGGATTTGAAGGATGCTTACCTTTTTATATTCCTATCCACAAGGATCATCATCAGTTTCTAAGGTTTGCCTTCCTGGACAAACATCAGTTCGTGGCTCTTCCCTTCGGGTTGGCCACAGCATCCAGAATCTTTACAAAGGTTCTAGGGTCTCTTCTGATGGTTCTCAGACTCCGAGGCATAGCAGTGGCGCCTTATCTGGACGATATTCTAATCCAGGCGTCCACGTATCAACTGACAAAATCTCACACGGACACAGTATTGTCTTTCCTGAGAACTCACGGTTGGAAGGTGAACATAGAAAAGAGTTCACTAGTTCCACAGACAAGGGTTCCTTTCTTGGGAACTCTGATTGATTCGGTAGCCATGAAAATATTCCTGACGGAAGTCAGAAAATCAAAGATTCTAAATACTTTCCGAGCAGTTCAGTCCATTCCTCGGCCATCAGTGGCTCAGTGTATGGAGGTAATTGGATTAATGGTAGCGGCAATGGACATAATTCCGTTTGCTCGTTTTCATCTCAGACCACTGCAGCTGTGCATGCTCGGACAGTGGAATGGGGATTATGCGGATTTATCTCCTCTGATAAATCTAGATCAAGAAACCAGAGACTCTCTTCTTTGGTGGTTGTCGCCGGATCATCTGTCCTAGGGGACTTGTTTCCGCAGACCCTTGTGGTTGATAGTGACAATGGACGCCAGCCTACTGGGCCTGGGGGGCAGTCTGGAATTCCCTGAAGGCTTAGGGTGTTTGGACTCAGGTGGAGTCTCTACTTCCAATCAATATTCTGCAACTGAGAGCAATATTCAATGCGCTTCAGTCGTGGCCTCAGTTTGCTTCGGCCAAATTCATCAGATTCCAGTCCGACAACATCACAACTGTGGCATATATCAACCATCAGGGGGGAACAAGGAGTTCCTTAGCGATGATAGAAGTATCCAAGATAATCCGATGGGCGGAGGCCCACTTTTGTCAGCTGTCAGCAATCTACATCCCAGGAGTAGATAACTGGGAAGCTGATTTTCTAAGTCGACAGACCTTTCATCCGGGGGAGTGGGAACCCCACCCGGAGGTATTTGCCTCATTGATTCACCGATGGGACAGACTGGAATTGGATCTGATGGCATCTCGACAGAATGCCAAGCTCCCAAGATACGGATCCAGGTCGAGGGATCCTCAGGCCGAACTGATAGATGCCCTGGCAGTGCCTTGGTCGTTCAGCCTAGCTTATGTGTTTCCACCATTTCCTCTCCTTCCACGCGTGATTGCTCGAATCAAACAGGAGAGAGCTTCAGTAATCCTGATAGCACCTGCGTGGCCACGCAGGACTTTTTATGCGGATCTAGTGGACATGTCCTCTCTGTCACCGTGGAAACTTCCTTTGAGACAGGACCTTTTCATTCAGGGTCCTTTCCAACATCCAAATCTAATTTCTCTGCAGCTGACTGCGTGGAGATTGAACGCTTGATTTTATCGAAGCGAGGATTCTCTGATTCAGTCATCAATGCTTTGATACAGGCTAGAAAGCCTGTCACTAGAAAAATCTATCATAAGATATCGCGTAAATATCTTTATTGGTGTGAATCCAAGGGTTACTCATGGAGTAAGGTTAGGATTCCTAGGATTCTGTCTTTTCTCCAAGAAGGATTGGAGAAAGGGTTTATCAGCAAGTTCCTTAAAGGGACAAATTTCTGCTTTGTCTATTTTACTTCACAAATGATTGGCAGATGTGCCATATGTTCAGTCTTTTTGTCAGGCTCTATCTAGAATTAAGCCTGTATTTAGACCTATTACTCCTCCCTGGAGTTTTAATTTAGTTCTTCGAGTTCTGCAAGGGGTTCCGTTTGAACCCATGCATTCCATAGATATTAAATTATTATCTTGGAAAGTACTGTTTTTGGTTGCTATTTCTTCTGCTCGAAGAGTTTCTGAGCTTTCAGCGTTACAGTGTGATTTGCCTTATCTCATTTTTCATTCTGATAAGGTGGTTTTACGTACCAAACCTGGATTTCTTCCTAAGGTGGTTTCAAATAAGAATTTTTATCAGGAAATTGTTGTTCCTTCCTTATGTCCTAACCCTTCTTCTAAGGAGCGTGTGTTGCATAATTTGGACGTAGTCCGTGCCTTAAAGTTACAGACAACTAAGGATTTCCGTCAATCATCTTCATTATTCATCGTTTATTCTGGGAAGCGTAGGGGTCAGAAAGCTACGGCTACCTCTCTTTCTTTTTGGCTGAGAAGTATCATCCGCCTGGCATATGAGACTGCTGGACAGCAGCCTCCTGAAAGAATTATGGCTCATTCTACTAGGGCTGTGGCTTCCACAAGGGCCTTTAAAAACGATGCAACTGTTGAACAGATTTGTAAGGCTGCGACTTGGTCGTCCCTTCATACTTTTTCCAAATTTTCCAAATTTGATACTTTTGCTTCTTCTGAGGCTGTTTTTTGGAGGAAAGTTCTTCAAGCAGTGGTGCCTTCCGTTTAGGTCTCTGTCTTGTCCCTCCCTTTCATCCGTGTCCTGTTGCTTTGGTATTGTATCCCACAAGTAAGGATGAAATCCGTAGACTTGTCGTATCTTGTAGAAGAAAAGGAAATATATGCTTGCCTGATAAATTGATTTCTTCTATGATACGACAAGTCCACAGCCCTCCCTGTCAATTTTAGACAGATTATAGTTTTTTTATTATTTACAACTTCAGTCACCTCTGCACCTTTTAGCTTTTCCTTTCTCTTCCTATAACCTTCGGTCGAATGACTGGAGGTGGAGGGGAAGGGAGGAGCTTTATAAACAGCTCTGCTGTGGTGCTCTTTGCCACTTCCTGTTAGCAGGAGGATAATATCCCACAAGTAAGGATGAAATCTGTGGACTCGTCGTATCGTAGAAGAAATCAATTTATCAGGTAAGCATAAATTTCCTTATTATGGAGAAAGTGATAGAAGATATGTGTATATTGTGTCACTATTTCATTTAGTGTTTGTTGTGGGGTGGCCAAAGGGAATAAAGACCAGGTAAAAGTAATATTTGGAAAAACAGTGCATAATCCCTAATGAAGATAAAACAGTGCAATTTAAAGTGAATGTCAAGTTTGATGGTAAAGTGCCCGGTTTTTAAAAATTCAATTAAAAACAGGGGCACTTTAATTCATCAAAATTTACATTTCACTCCTGTTCAGAGAAAAAACTTATCTTTTAATCTTCACAGCAGCTCCAGCTTCCTCCGGTCGTTGCAAGCCATTTCTGACGTCAGAAATGATGGATAGGTCATCCTTCAATCACGGCTTCCCCCTGGGGGAATCAGTGTCTCATTCAACACCGTGATTGGAGGAAGCCGGATTCCTCATTTTAGACTCAGTAAGAGGCTTTGCGAGAGGCGGAGGAAGCTGGAGCTGCTGTGAAGATTAAAAGGTAAGTTTTTTTTTCTCAACAGGAGTGAAATGTAAATTTTGATGAATTAAAGTGCCCCTGTTTTTAATAGAATTTTTAAAAACCGGGCACTTTAGCATCAAAATTGACATTCACTTCAAGAGCAACAATGAATTATAAATGTATTCACATTTTAATTTTATTATTTTAATCTTGTGATACAAGCCTTTTAATGTCACTATTTAAGGGCTTGTAATTATTCAACAAAATGTCAATATAGTGAATGTGTGCATTCACATATTCCCGGCATAGAAGTCAATGGAGAAAAAAAAGTGGAGAAAAACGTAACAACCCACTCTCGCACAAACCTGATTGCATATTCTCATTTGCGCTAACCCAACATGAATATTTCACATTCCAATGTTCTTCAAATAACAAAATATGTTCTATTTAGTCATAAATAAATACATATATTTATACATGTATGCATGTCTATGTTAAAGATCTTTGCCTGCCTTTTTTCTTATAACTTTTTAATGCAATATTTTTTTAATAATGTTTATTAGATAGTGTTGTTATAAGTGTAACTGTACCTTGTAGTGTATTTTTGATGTGTTTTATAACACTTTTTTGTTTTGCAAAATAGTTCTCTGAGATTTGCGGTAATCATTCTAGCATATATTGCGATTGCGCTCACGCTTTCAGATTTACTTTCAGCTTGTAATATGAGCCCTCCTTCCAACGCGCAAATAGCCGAGATAAACCTGATATTACTCACACGTAACTGTTAGAGCATTACTAGTAATCTGGCCCCTAGTAAACTTTTTAAAAAGACAGTATAAACACAGAGGAAAGCACATTTCTTCTACAAGATACGACGAGTCCACGGATTTCACCCTTACTTGTGGCAGAGCTGTATATATAGTTCCTCCCTTCCCCTCCACCCCCAGTCATTCTCTTTGCCTGTGTTATACTAGGAAGAGGTAAAGTGAGGTGTTAGTTTTATTTTCTTCAATCAAGAAGTTTTTTATTTTAAATGGTACCGGTGAGTACTTTTTCCCTCAGGGGGATATGGAAGAAGATTTCTGCCCTGAGGTTGATGATCTTAGCAGCTGTAACTAAGATCCATGTTAGTTCCCACAAGACTTCTGAAGGTAACACAAGAGACATCTTCAGTGTGGAGAACGGTTTCATGCTACAAGCAGCATTGAGGTATGTGCAGCCCTTTATTTCTGAGGAGACTTGATATATCAGAACTGGCTGACATTTATTTCCCTGTAGGGAATGGGGTAAGCAGTAGACCTGTTAAACAGAGGGGTGTTACTGGAGACCTATGTTTTATTTCTGTTGACAATCATATAATGGGCATTACATTAGACACTGGGAGAGGCAGAAACTGTTGATCGTTTTTTTTATTGGCACTAAATAACCGGTGTGGCTATACTGGATATGTTGTTGGGGTTTTTTATGTTCCACTTAGTTTGCTTAAAAAAAGCTTCTCCATGCTGTTGTTTGAGGCCTACTCGAACATCGTCCGTGATGGGCGGGGCTTAATTTCGCACGCTCAGATGCACACTTCCTTCTGGCTGAGAAGCAGCAAGCAGTAACTCCGGTTGCTCCTGGACAGTGATTCTCTGGTCCAGATTGTTGGCGAGTCATTTTGAAGTACCCTGGGGGCAGGTACATTCTTGTGATTTAAGTTACCTTTAGAGGTTCATTTCTCCCCTTACTCCTGGGGTGCAATAATTTTTGGAGCCATTAATAAGTTTCAGTTAATTTTTAAAGCAAATTTAACGTGTTTGAAGCAGTTTTGGAAAAATTGTGCGCTTTTTATTACTTAAAGGTGCAGTACACGTTTTTCAAAAATTTATTTCAAGCAATAAATAAAGTGTTTAAACGACTTTTGTGGTTATTACTAGTCTGTTCAACATGTCTGACATTGAGGAATCTCATTGTTCTATCTGTTTAGAAGCTATTGTGGAACCCCCTCTTACATTGTGTACCTGTTGTACTGAAAGGGCCTTACATTGTAAAGACCATATTTTAGGTCAAGAAAGTGTGCCTAAGGATAATTCTCAGTCTGAAGAGAATCAGGATATGCCATCCAATTCTCCCCAAGTGTCACAACCTTTAATGCCCATACAAGTGACGCCAAGTACTGCTAGTGCGTCTAATTCCTTTACTCTGCAGGAGATGGCTGCAGTTATGTCAACTACCCTTACAGAGGTATTATCTAAATTACCAGTGTTACAGGGTAAACGCAGTAGGTCAGGTATTAATGTGAATACTGAATCCTCTGATGCTTTATTAGCTATTTCCGATGTACCCTCACAGTGTTCTGAGTTGGGGGTCAGGGAATTGCTGTCTGAGGGAGAGATTTGAGACTCAGGGAATGTGTTACCTCAGACAGATTCGGACGTTATGTCCTTTATATTTAAGCTTGAACACCTCCGCCTGTTACTTCGGGAGGTTTTAGCGACTCTGGATGATTGTCACCCTATTGTGATACCACCAGAGAAATTGTGTAAAATGGACAAATATCTAGAGGTGCCTACTTACACTGATGTTTTTCCAGTTCCTAAAAGAATTTCAGAAATTATAAAAAAAGGAATGGGATAGAACAGGTATACCGTTTTCTCCCCCTCCTAATTTTAAGAAAATGTTTCCCATATCAGACACCATTTGGGACTCGTGGCAAACGGTCCCTAAGGTAGCAATATCTACCCTGGCTAAGCGTACAACTATAACCATTGAGGACAGTTGTGCTTTCAAGGACCCTTTGGATAAAAAATTAGAGGGTCTTCTAAAGAAATTATTTATTAATCAGGGTTTTCTTTTACAACCTACGGCTTGCATTGTTCCAGTAACTACTGCAGCAGCTTTTTGGTTTGAGGCTCTGGAAGAGTCCCTGAAGGTTGAGACTCGGTTAGATGACATTTTGGATAGAATTAAGGCTCTCAAGCTAGCTAATTATTTTATTACTGATGCCGCTTTTCAAATTGCTAAATTAGCTTTGAAAAATGCAGGATTTGCTATTCTAGCGCATAGAACATTGCAGCTCAAATCTTGGTCTGCTGATGTGTCATCAAAAACTAAACTTTTAGCTATTCCCTTTAAAGGTAAGACCCTTTTCGGGCCTGAATTGAAGGAAATCATTTCTGATATTTCAGGAGGTAAAGGCCATGCCTTACCTCAGGATAAGTCTGTTAAGATGAGGGATAAACAAAATAATTTTCGTTCCTTTCGGAATTTTAAAGGAGGACCCCTCTGCTTCCTCTTCCTCCACAAAGCAGGAAGGGAATTTCTCTTGTAAGGTGTATCCAGTCCACGGATCATCCATTACTTGTGGGATATTCTCATTCCCAACAGGAAGTTGCAAGAGGACACCCACAGCAGAGCTGTCTATATAGCTCCTCCCCTAACTGCCATATCCAGTCATTCTCTTGCAACTCTCAACAAGCATGGAGGTAGTAAGAGAGAAGTGGTGAAATGTAGCTGTTATTTTGCTTCAATCAAAAGTTTATTATTTTTAAATGGTACCGGAGTTGTACTATTTTGTTCCAGGCAGAAAAATAGAAGAATCTGCCTGTGATTTCTATGATCTTAGCAGGTTGTAACTAAGATCCATTGCTGTTCTCACACATGACTGAAGAGAGAGATAACTTCAGCGGGGGAATGGCGTGCAGGTTATCCTGCTATGAGGTATGTGCAGTTAAGATTTTTTCTAGAAGATGTGAATGCTAGAAAATGCTGCTGATACCAAATTTATGTAAGGTAAGCCTGAGTACAGTGATTTAATAGCGACTGGTATCATGCTTACTTTCTGAGGTAATACTCTTTTATATTTACAATATAAAACGTTTTTATATATACTTTGGTGCTAAAACTTTATTGGGGCCTAGTTTTTTTCCACATGGCTGGCTTAAATTTGCCTAGAAACAGTTTCCTGAGGCTTTCCACTGTGTTACTATGAGTGGGAGGGGCCTAATTTAACGCTTTTTTGCGCAGTAACTTTTACAGACTGAGACATCCAGCTTCCTCCAGGAGTCCCCTGAATGCTATAGGACATCTCTAAAGGGCTCTTAGGCTTTCCAAAATCGTTTGTTGGGGAAGGTAGGCCCACAGCAAGGCTGTGGCAGTTTGGTGTGACTGTTAAAAAACGTCTATCGTTTTTTTGATTCGTTTTTTGAACTAAGGGGTTAATCATCCATTTGCAAGTGGGTGCAATGCTCTGTTAGCTTAGTATACACACTGTAAAAATTTCGTTTGATTTACTGCCTTTTTTCACTGTTTTTCAAATTCTGACAAAATTTGTTTCTCTTAAAGGCACAGTACCGTTTCTTATATTTGCTTGTTAACTTGATTTAAAGTGTTTTCCAAGCTTGCTAGTCTCATTGCTAGTCTGTACAAACATGTCTGACATAGAGGAAACTCCTTGTTCATTATGTTTAAAAGCCATGGTGGAACCCCCTCTTAGAATGTGTACCAAATGTACTGATTTCACTTTAAGCAATAAAGATCATATTCTGTCTTTAAAAAATTTATCACCAGAGGAATCTGATGAGGGGGAAGTTATGCCGACTAACTCTCCCCACGTGTCAGATCCTTTGACTCCCGCTCAAGGGACTCACGCTCAAATGGCGCCAAGTACATCTAGGGCGCCCATAGCGTTTACTTTACAAGACATGGCGGCAGTCATGTATAATACACTGTCAGCTGTATTAGCCAGACTACCTGAATTTAGAGGAAAGCGAGATAGCTCTGGAGTTAGACGAAATACAGAGCATACTGACGCTTTAAGAGCTATGTCTGATACTGCCTCACAATATGCAGAAGCTGAAGAAGGAGAGCTTCTTTCTGTGGGTGATGTTTCTGACTCAGGGAAGATGATGCAACCTGATTCTGATATCTCTACATTTAAATTTAAGCTTGAACACCTCCGCGTGTTACTCAGGGAGGTTTTAGCTGCTCTGAATGACTGTGATACAATTGCAGTGCCAGAGAAATTGTGTAGACTGGATAAATACTATGCAGTGCCGGTGTGCACTGATGTTTTTCCAGTACCTAAAAGGTTTACAGAAATTATTACTAAGGAATGGGATAGACCAGGTGTGCCATTCTCTCCCCCTCCTATTTTTAGAAAAATGTTTCCAATAGACGCCACCACACGGACTTATGGCAGACAGTTCCTAAGGTGGAGGGAGCAGTTTCTACTCTAGCAAAGCGTACTACTATCCCTGTCAAGGACAGTTGTGCTTTTTTAGATCCAATGGATAAAAAGTTAGAGGGTTGGTCTCTCCCTGCCGGACTTTAAACTTTACAATTGGGCAGCACTGATCCGTTTGGTTCTAGACTGGCAGGTGGACACACAACATTTTTACAGGCCTACCTTGGAACGTGCAGCCCTTGGGGGTATCTCCCTGGCATACTTGCCACACATGGCGAAATCGGGAGCGGCTAAATTGGTGGGCATGAACTTGCTATACCGTGATCCATTGAGAGCCTGGCACCAGGCACATAAATTCTTGAAAAAAAGTTGCCACAGTTCTGTCTTTCTTCCACTCCACAGTAATCCAGACTTCCCAGCGGGGTTAGATATGAAACCCTTTGACTATTGGGAGAAGCTGGGTCTGAAGTCGGTGGGATCCTTGCTGGAGCCCCTGACTCACTCGATAAAGTCCTTTTCTACACTGCAAAGGGAGTTTAATCTTCCGAATGCTCACTTTTATGCTTACTTGCAGACGCGTCACTATTTGAACACACTGATTGGGGATAACCCGGACTTTTGGGATGGCTCCCCTTTTCGACTTACTCAATCCCTGTTTAAAATGGGCAGATTCTCTCTATCAGAGATCTATCAAACCTTTCTACAGGATAGACTGACGAAAATACAGTCATCTGCTGTGCTGGGATGGGAGAGGGAAGGAGTCCCGGGGATTACTGTGGAGGAGACCCGGAAAGCATTGGAGAAAGTTAGGAAGGCTACTCTCTCGGTGAATCTCAGAGAAACCCAAACCAAATTTTTACATAGAGCCTACCTGACCCCTAAAAGATTGGTCAAATGGGTACCTAATTGCCCTAATAAATGTTCTAAGTGCGCGGCGGAGGCCCCGGGTCTGCTACACTGCATATGGGATTGTCCAGTGATTCGACAATTCTGGCATCAATTGCAATATTGGATCAACAAGAAATTGAAGATTCCAATCTCCCTTAATCCCGCAGATATCTTGTTTCTAAACTGGGGTGCTCAGTATAAACACTGTGACATAGAATTGACTATGACTATCTTACTTGCATGAAAATGTATCCTAAACCATTGGACCAAGAGGACAAGACCCACTATAGCTTACTTTCGTAACATCCTGAAAACTCACTTATTTATAGAGCAGGTAGACACCAGGGTAGACGTCGGTAATAGGCTTAACTTGTTCTTAAGGAAATGGTGCAGACTGATTTTGACCTTTGAACTCCAAATTCAAAGACAGATTTTATTACCATTTCAGCACTCTGAGATATTCTTGGAGAACTCCCTGAGGGGTGAGTGGGCACACATACTTTATCCTAGAGGCTCCTAAGGATTACAGAGGGAGATGGGAGAGACAATTACACCCCTTCGTTACACCCCCTCCTTTCCCCCTTTTTTTTTTTTTTTTTTTTCCTTCTTCACGCTGATCACTAAATGACATCTTAAAAAGCTAACTCATGAGGTCCTATAAATATGGGCTTGTAGGGGGTGGGAGGGAATTTTGGCAGTTTGGGTAGGGGTTGGGAGGGTGGAGGGGTGGGAGTGGGGGGTGTTTTAAAGTACAACATTTTTTGAGAGTTAGACACATGTGGGACATGTTCATGACATAAATATGTTACAAACATCGGAGCTAAGGTTATGTTGAAAGATTAATATATGACAATGTGCCCAACTGTGTTGGTGCTTGATTTTGATGTTCTCTTGATATCTGATGTAACCATCTATCTTTCATATGTGCTGCTTTCAATAAAAAGAATTAAAAAAAAAAAAAAAAAAAGTTAGAGGGTTACCTTAAGAAAATGTTTATTCAACAAGGTTTTATCCTACAGCCCCTTGCATGCATTGCTCCTGTCACTGCTGCTGCGGCGTTCTGGTTTGAGTCTCTGGAAGAGGCTTTACAGGTAGCGACTCCATTGGATGACATACTTGACAAGCTTAGAGCACTTAAGCTAGCCAATTCTTTTGTTTCTGATGCCATTGTTCATTTGACTAAACTAACGGCTAAGAATTCTGGTTTTGCTATCCAGGCGCGCAGGGCGCTATGGCTTAAATCATGGTCAGCTGACGTTACTTCAAAGTCTAAGGTGCTTAACTTTCCCTTCAAGGGGCAGAACCTATTCGGGCCTGGTTTGAAGGAGATTATTGCTGATATCACTGGAGGAAAAGGTCATGCCCTTCCTCAGGATAGGTCCAAATCAAGGGCCAAACAGTCTAATTTTCGTGCCTTTCGAAACTTCAAGGCAAGTGCGGCATCAACTTCCTCTAATGCAAAACAAGAGGGAACTTTTGCTCAGTCCAAGACGGTCTGGAGACCTAATCAGACCTGGAACAAAGGTAAGCAGGCCAAAAAGCCTGCTGCTGCCTCTAAGACAGCATGAAGGAACGGCCCCCTATCCGGTAACGGATCTAGTAGGGGGCAGACTTTCGCTCTTCGCCCAGGCGTGGGCAAGAGATGTCCAGGATCCCTGGGCGTTGGAAATTATATCCCAGGGATATCTTCTGGACTTCAAGGCTTCCCCCCCAAAAGGGAGATTTCACCTTTCACAATTATCTGCAAACCAGATAAAGAGAGAGGCATTCTTACACTGTGTACAAGACCTCCTAGTTATGGAAGTGATCCATCCAGTTCCAAAGGAGGAACAGGGACAGGGATTTTACTCAAATCTGTTTGTGGTTCCCGAAAAAGAGGGAACCTTCAGACCAATTTTGGATCTAAAGATCTTAAACAAATTCCTCAGAGTTCCATCATTCAAGATGGAGACTATTCGTACCATCCTACCTATGATCCAGGAGGGTCAATACATGACTACAGTGGATTTAAAGGATGCTTATCTTCACATTCCGATACACAAAGATCATCATCGGTTTCTCAGGTTTGCCTTCCTAGACAGGCATTACCAGTTTGTTGCTCTTCCCTTTGGGTTAGCTACAGCCCCAAGAATTTTTACGAAGGTTCTGGGGTCGCTTTTGGCAGTCCTAAGGCCGCGGGGCATAGCAGTGGCCCCTTATTTAGACAACATCCTGATTCAGGCGTCAAACTTCCAAATTGCCAAGTCTCATACGGACATAGTGTTGGCATTTCTGAGGTCGCATGGGTGGAAGGTGAACGAGGAAAAGAGTTCTCTATCCCCCCTCACAAGAGTTTCCTTCCAAGGGACTCTGATAGATTCTGTAGAAATGAAAATTTACCTGACGGAGTCCAGGTTATCAAAGCTTCTAAATTCCTGCTGTGTTCTTTATTCCATTCCTCGCCCTTTGGTGGCTCAGTGCATGGAAGTAATCGGCTTAATGGTAGCGGCAATGGACATAGTGCCGTTTGCACGCCTACATCTCAGACCGCTGCAACTCTGCATGCTCAATCAGTGGAATGGGGATTACACAGATTTGTCCCCTCTACTAAATCTGGATCAAGAGACCAGGGATTCTCTTCTCTGGTGGCTATCTCGGGTCCATCTGTCCAAAGGTATGACCTTTCGCAGGCCAGATTGGACAATTGTTACGACAGATGCCAGCCTTCTAGGTTGGGGTGCAGTCTGGAACTCCCTGAAGGCTCAGGGATCGTGGACTCAGGAGGAGTCACTCCTTCCAATAAATATTCTGGAACTGAGAGCGATATTCAATGCTCTTCAGGCTTGGCCTCAGTTAGCAACTCTGAGGTTCATCAGATTTCAGTCGGACAACATCACGACTGTGGCTTACATCAACCATCAAGGGGGAACAAGGAGTTCCCTAGCGATGTTAGAAGTCTCAAAGATAATTTGCTGGGCAGAGATTCACTCTTGCCACCTATCAGCTATCCATATCCCAGGTGTAGAGAACTGGGAGGCGGATTTTCTAAGTCGTCAGACTTTTCATCCGGGGGAGTGGGAACTCCATCCGGAGGTGTTTGCACAATTGATTCATCGTTGGGGCAAACCAGAACTGGATCTCATGGCGTCTCGCCAGAACGCCAAGCTTCCTTGTTACGGATCCAGGTCCAGGGATCCCAAGGCGACGCTGATAGATGCTCTAGCAGCGCCCTGGTCTTTCAACCTGGCTTATGTGTTTCCACCGTTTCCTCTGCTCCCTTGTCTGATTGCCAAGATCAAGCAGGAGAGAGCATCGGTGATCTTGATAGCGCCTGCGTGGCCACGCAGGACCTGGTATGCAGATCTATTGGACATGTCATCCTTTCCACCTTGGACTCTGCCGTTAAGACAAGACCTTCTACTACAAGGTCCTTTCAATCATCCAAATCTAATTTCTCTGAGACTGACTGCCTGGAGATTGAACGCTTGATTTTATCAAAGCGTGGCTTCTCCGAGTCAGTCATTGATACCTTAATACAGGCACGAAAGCCTGTCACCAGGAAAATTTACCATAAGATTTGGCGTAAATATCTTTATTGGTGTGAATCCAAGGGTTACTCATGGAGTAAGGTCAGGATTCCCAGGATATTATCCTTTCTCCAAGAAAGTTTGGAAAAAGGATTGTCAGCTAGTTCCTTAAAGGGACAAATTTCTGCCCTGTCTATTCTTTTGCACAAGCGTCTGGCTGAGGTTCCAGACGTTCAGGCGTTTTGTCAGGCTTTAGTTAGAATCAAGCCTGTGTTTAAACCTGTTGCTCCGCCATGGAGCTTAAATCTGGTTCTTCAAGGAGTTCCGTTTGAACCTCTTCATTCCATAGATATCAAACTTTTATCTTGGAAAGTTCTTTTTTTGGTAGCTATTTCCTCGGCTCGTAGAGTCTCCGAGTTATCTACTTTACAATGTGATTCTCCTTATCTGATCTTCCATGCAGATAAGGTAGTCCTGCGTACCAAACCTGGGTTTTTACCTAAGGTGGTATCTAATAAGAATATCAATCAAGAGATTGTTGTTCCATCTTTGTGTCCTAATCCTTCTTCAAAGAAGGAACGTCTATTACACAATCTGGACATGGTTCGTGCTTTAAAGTTTTACTTACAAGCTACTAAAGATTTTCGTCAAACATCTGCTTTGTTTGTTGTCTACTCTGTACAGAGGAGAGGTCAAAAGGATTCGGCAACCTCTCTTTCTTTTTGGCTAAGAAGCATAATCCGCTTAGCCTATGAGACTGCTGGCCAGCAGCCTCCAGAAAGGATTACAGATCATTCTACTAGAGCTGTGGCTTCCACATGGGCCTTTAAAAATTAGGCTTCTGTTGAACAGATTTGCAAGACGGCGACTTGGTCTTCGCTTCATACTTTTTCAAAATTCTACAAATTTGATACGTTTGCTTCTTCGGAGGCTATTTTTGGGAGAAAGGTTTTACAGGCAGTGGTACCTTCCGTTTAAGTACCTGCCTTGTCCCTCCCTTCATCCGTGTACTTTAGCTTTGGTATTGGTATCCCACAAGTAATGGATGATCCGTGGACTGGATACACCTTACAAGAGAAAACATAATTTATGCTTACCTGATAAATTTATTTCTCTTGTGGTGTATCCAGTCCACGGCCCGCCCTGTCATTTTAAGGCAGGTATTTTTTAACTTTAAACTACAGTCACCACTGCACCCTATGGTTTCTCCTTTCTCTGCTTGTTTTCGTTCGAATGACTGGATATGGCAGTTAGGGGAGGAGCTATATAGACAGCTCTGCTGTGGGTGTCCTCTTGCAACTTCCTGTTGGGAATGAGAATATCCCACAAGTAATGGATGATCCGTGGACTGGATACACCACAAGAGAAATAAATTTATCAGGTAAGCATAAATTATGTTTTTACCCAATCTAAGTCAGTCTGGAGACCCAACCAGAACTGGAATAAAGGTAAACAATCCAAGAAGCCCTCTGCTGCCACAAAGACAGCATGAAGGGGCGGCCCCCGATCCAGGACCGGATCTAGTAGGGGCAGACTTACTTTCTTTGCCCAGGCTTGGGCAAGAGATTTTCAGGACCCCTGGGCGCTGGAAATAGTGACCCACGGGTATCAACTGGAATTCAAGGATTTTCTCCCAAGAGGGAGATTTCATCTTTCAAGATTATCTGTAGACTAGATAAAAAGAGAGGCATTCTTTTTTTTAAATCAGTTTTTATTCAGAGAGAGAGTGAACACATGGGCACAAACATTTATCCCACAGCAAGACATGTATCACATATATGGTATTCACATATTACATCATTATAAAAGCTGTACAATAATGAGACAGAAGCAACAGGATACAGGTAATCAGTGGTAGACTACATCTCAGAACTCTCCAACTTTAACACATGCATACTGTATCCTGTACCATCATATACCGGAATGTCCGTAACCCACATGTTGACAACTCCCTCATTTTGTAATGTGGAGAGATTAAACTTCTCCCCTACTCAATTTAAACCCAATTAACCCCCAACCCCCCCCCCCTAATATTCCCCTTGAACAGAATTATTCTTATCCTATAGTGTACACAGTGTTCTCTTATAAGTAGGCAGGTGTTCAATCTTAGATATCTTACTGGACCGGCAACGGAGAGGGCGAGAGGGATAAAAAAAAAATAAAAAAAAAAATTATAGTGAGAGAGACAAGATGATTAAAAAGTGAGATGACTCCACTCTCCTCTCAGAGAGTCTTCTAGAAAAGTAATAGAATTACGAAAGGGGAGGAGGACTTGCCTTTGTATCTCCAATTCAAATGTTAGAATCAGTCTGCGCCATTTCCGTAGAAATGAACTTAGTCGGCTACCCACGTCTACCCTAACGTCTACTTGTTCAATAAATAGTTGTGTACTTAGCATGTTTTTGAAATAAACCATTGTAGGTGCCCTGTTAGTTGTCCAGTGATTAAGTAAACGCTTCCTCGCCAGAAGAATAAGTAAGGTCAATTCTGAGTCAGTCTGTCTTTGCTGTTGCTCCCACTGCATAAACAATACCGCCCTAGCTGTAAATTCAAAAGAAGAACCCATTTTTGTCTTAACCCAGTATTGTAGTTTACTCCAAAATTGACTAACTTTCGGACACTCCCATATACAATGCAACAGGCCAGGAGATACCGCGGAGCACTTAGAACATTTATTGGGCCAGTCCGGTATCCATTTAGCTAGACACTTGGGGGTCATATACGCTTTGTGTATGAACCTTATTTGGGTTTCCCGCAAATTCGCCGATAGGGTGGCTTTTTTGACTCTCTCTAGTCCCCTCCGGACCTCATCCCACGTGATATCCTGAAATCCCTCTTTCTGCCAGCCTTCTACAAAGCTCAGATGTGTGTGCGGCATTCGTCTCTGTAAGAGAGTTTGGTAGATCTCAGATAAAGAGAACTTCCCCATTTTGAATAAGGCCTGTGGCAGACGAAATGGTGAGCCCTCCCAAAAGCCCGGCTCCTCCCTTATTATCTTATTCACATAGTGGCGCACCTGGAGGTACGCGTAGAAATGGGCTTGTGGAATATTATAATCCCTCTGCAGAGCTGCAAAGGATTTCACAGTTTTCATCAGTGGATCTATCAGCGCATTTATGCTCGTCAGGCCTAGTTGCTCCCATGAGCGAAATGGTTTTGTGTCCATACCTGCCGGAAAATCCGGATTGCCACTAAGTGGTAGATATGGCGAGCCCATATTCACCTTACCTAGGTACTTATGAGCTAAGTGCCAGGCCTTCATAGGGTCCTGGTATAGCAGATTCCCAGTCAGCAATTTAGCCGCTCCCGATTTTGATAAGTGCGGCAGGTACGCTAGAGATATACCCTTTAACACTGCTCTCTCCATATCCGCTCTATAAAAGTGGCCCGTGCCTATCTGCCAGTCGAGTACCAGGCGAATCATGGCCGCCCAATTGTATAGCCTGAAGTCCGGCAGTGCTAGCCCCCCATTGAGATAACTCATGGATAATTTTGTTGCTGAGATACGTGGCCTGCCTCCACGCCACACAAAGTAGCGCATTGCAGAATTTAAAGATTTCACATCATTTTTATTTAGCAGAAGAGGCAGCATGAGCATGGGATATAAAAGACGAGGGAGGATCGCCATTTTGATAAGGCTGACGCGTTCCATTAGCGATATGGGTAGTGACTTCCAGCTCTTCATCTGGGAGCAGAGTTTTGCGCATAAGGGGGCCAAGTTAATGGAATATAGCTTGTTGGGGTTCACATGGATTTAAATACCTAAATAGGTAATCACCTGGTTCGCCACTGCGAACGGATACTCTTGCGCCGGTCCTTCACCCCTGTGCAGCCATAAGATTTCTGACTTTTGCATGTTGGCTTTATAGCCCGAGAAGGACCCGAAATCTCGCAACGTCTGCACAATAGACGGCACGTGCACCTTAGGGTCTTGTACAAACAGCAACATATCGTCTGCATAAAGTGCGAGATGTTGGGAGTGACCCGCTACTTCAATGCCTGGGAAGATTTGACGTAATTTAATTGCTAGTGGCTCCAATGCCAAATTAAACAACAAGGGAGACAGCGGGCACCCCTGTCTTGTACCCGTTTGCAATATTATGAAAGAGAGGCATTCTTAAACTGTGTAAAAGACCTCTCTACCATGGGAGTAATTTGCCCTGTTCCAAAATCAGAACAGGGACAGGGATTTTACTCAAATCTTTTCGTGGTTCCCAAAAAATAGGGAACTTTCAGACCCATTTTAGATCTCAAGTGTCTAAACAAGTTTCTCAGAGTCCCATCGTTCAAGATGGAGACTATACGAACAATCTTACCAATGATCCAGGAGGGTCAATATATGACTACCATGGACTTGAAGGATGCTTACCTTCATATTCCTATCCACAAGGATCATCATCAGTTTCTAAGGTTTGCCTTCCTGGACAAACATTATCAGTTTGTGGCTCTTCCCTTCAGGGTTGGCCACAGCACCCAGAATCTTCACAAAGATTCTGGGGTCTCTTATGGCGTTTTCTGAGACTGCGAGGCATAGCAGTGGCGCCTTATCTGGACGATATTCTGATCCAGGCATCAACTTATCAACGGACAAAATCTCACACGGACACAGTGTTTTCTTTCCTGAGAACTCACGGTTGGAAGGTGAACATAGAGAAGAGTTCACTAGTTCCACAGACAAGGGTTCCCTTCTTGGGAACTCTGATAGACTCGGTAGACATGAAAATATTTCTGACGGAGGTCAAAAAATCAAAGATTCTAAATACTTGCCGAGCACTTCAGTCTATTCCTCGGCCATCAGTGGCTCAGTGTATGGAGGTAATTGGATTAATGGTAGCGGCAATGGACATCATTCCGTTTGCTCGCTTTCATCTCAGACCACTGCAGCTGTGCATGCTAGGACAGTGGAATGGGGATTATGCGGATTTATCTCCTCAGATAAATCTAGATCAAGAGACCAGAGACTCTCTTCTTTGGTGGTTGTCGCCGGATCATCTGTCCCAGGGGACTTGTTTCCGCAGACCCTCGTGGGCGATAATGACAACGGACGCCAGCCTTCTGGGTTGGGGTGCAATCTGGAATTCCCTGAAGGCTCAGGGTGTTTGGACTCAGGTGGAGTCCCTACTTCCAATCAATATTCTGGAACTGAGAGCAATATTCAATGCGCTTCAGGCGTGGCCTTAGTTGGCCTCGAACAAATTCATCAGATTCCAGTCGGACAACATCACGACTGTGGCATATATCAATCATCAGGGGGGAACAAGGAGTTCCTTAGCGATGATAGAAGTATCCAAGATAATCTGATGGGCGGAGGCCCACTCTTGTTATCTGTCAGCAATCTACATCCCAGAAGTGGAGAACTGGGAAGTGGATTTTAAAAGTCGACAAACCTTTCATCCAGGGGGGAGTGGGAACTTCACCAGGAGGTGTTTGCCTCACTGATTCTCCGATAGGGCAGACCGGAATTGGATCCGATGGCATCTCGACAGAATGCCAAGCTTCCAAGATACGGATCCAGGTCGAGGGATCCTCAGGCCGAACTGATAGATGCCTTGGCAGTGCCTTGGTTGTTCAGCCTAGCTTATGTG
This sequence comes from Bombina bombina, assembly GCF_027579735.1. NCBI lineage: Eukaryota > Metazoa > Chordata > Amphibia > Anura > Bombinatoridae > Bombina > Bombina bombina. The sequence goes on from NC_069499.1 coordinate 391,100,886, forward strand.
TTTCCACTGTTTCCTCTCCTTCCACGTGTGATTGCTCGAATCAAACAGGAGAGAGTGTCAGTAATCCTGATAGCGCCTGCGTGGCCACGCAGGACTTGGTATGCGGATTTAGTGGACATGTCCTCTATGCCACGGTGGAAACTTCCTTTGAGACAGGACCTTCTCATTCAAGGTCCTTTCCAACATCCAAATCTAATTTCTCTGCAGCTGACTGCGTGGAGATTGAACGCTTGATTTTAAGCGAGGATTCTCTGATTCGGTCATCAATACTTTGATACAGGCAAGAAATCCTGTCACTAGAAAGATCTATCATAAGATATGGCTTAAATATCTTTATTGGTGTGAATCCAAGGGTTACTTGTGGAGTAAAGTTAAAATTCCCATTCCCAGGATTCTGTCTTTTCTCCAAGAAGGATTGGAGAAGGGGTTATCAGCAAGTTCCTTAAAGGGACAAATTTCTGCTTTATCAATTTTGCTTCACAAGCGTTTGGCAGATGTGACAGATGTTCAGTCTTTTTGTCAGGCTCTATCTAGAATTAAGCCTGTATTTAGACCAATTACTCCTCCCTGGAGTTTAAATTTAGTTCTTCGAGTTCTTCAAGGGGTTCCGTTTGAACCTAAAAATGATGCATCTGTTGAACAGATTTGTAAGGCTGCGACTTGGTCGTCCCTTCATACTTTTTCCAAATTTTACAAATTTGATACTTTTGCTTCTTCTGAGGCTGTTTTTAGGAGAAAAGTTCTTCAAGCAGTGGTGCCTTCGGTTTAGGTCTCTGTCTTGTCCCTCCCTTTCATCCGTGTCCTGTTGCTTTGGTATTGTATCCCACAATTAAGGATGAAATCCGTGGACTCGTCGTATCTTGTAGAAGAAAAGGAAATTTATGCTTACCTAATAAATTGATTTATTCTACGATACGACGAGTCCACGGCCCTCCCTGTCAATTTAAGACAGATTATAGTTTTTATTATTTACAACTTCAGTCACCTCTGCACCTTTTAGCTTTTCCTTTCTCTTCCTATAACCTTCGGTCGAATGACTGGGGGTGGAGAGAAGGGAGGAGCTATATATACAGCTCTGCTGTGGTGCTCTTTGCCACTTCCTGTTAGCAGGAGGATAATATCCCACAAGTAAGGATGAAATCCGTGGACTCGTCGTATCGTAGAAGAAATCAATTTATCAGGTAAGCATAAATTTCCTTTTTTAATGTAGAACTCAGAATTGTTATCAGCAGATACACACTTAAAGAAAGTTTATTCAAATCTATACTACAGTTTCACAGAAGGTAGGATACAAATATTTGGTAGAAAAGTGGTAGGTAGCGGACATGCCATAGCAACATTATGACCGTTTATCATAAAAATCTACGGTCATGATTCTCCTTGTCTAATGCAAACAAAAGCTGGTCTGCATCCAAAGATAGTTCCAAGCAAGCACCATTTTCATATACCAGTGCAACAACAAGCTTATGCAACAAAGTAAACGCTCACCCTCTTGACTCCTCCAGCGTGTCATGTCACTCTTGCATAGTGGAGTTTCTGTCACAGCTGAAACTACTCAAGGAATTTTCTTATTCCACTGTCCAGAGCTTTTCTGTTCCTCTCCACTGCATAATTGACACTCTGTGATCTACGATAGAACCAATGGGAGGACAAACGGCTATCCAGTAGCAAAGACAGACAAATCACTGGCAAATTAAAATGTATAAGGACGAAGCTATAATCTGTCCGTAAAATCGACTTTAGTCATCCATAGGGTATTGAAAAGAATCACCCCCTTTATGAATAATCACATTTTGTTGCTTTGCAGCCTGACATAAAGACAGACAAGTGAAAGATATAACACCAACATGTCAGTGATTATGTTTTTGAATTGTCTTTATTTTTGCCTGACATGTTGGTGTTATATCTTTCACTTGGATGTTATAAGGTAAGTTGCACTGAGTAATTACAACTGGATAAACAAAAAATGTGTCTGTCTTTATGTCAGGCTGCAAAGCAACATGTGATTATTTTCAAGGGGGTGATTCTTTTCAATACCCATTTTATGCACACACATATATATATATATATATATATATATATATATATATATATATATATTCATGACTGAAAGAGGGCACTCACAGGTTTTTGAAAAAAATATATTTCTCTTGTAAAGGTGTATCCAGTCCACGGGTTCATCCATTACTTGTGGGATATTCTCCTTCCCAACAGGAAGCTGCAAGAGGACACCCACAGCAGAGCTGTCTATATAGCTCCTCCCCTAACTGCCACCCCCAGTCATTCTCTTGCAGCTCTCGACAAGAAAGGAAGTATCAAGAGAGATGTGGTGAATTAGTGTAGTTTTTTACCTTCAATCAAAAGTTTGTTATTTTTAAACGGTACCGGCGTTGTACTGTTTTTACTCTCAGGCAGAAATTGGAAGAAGAATTCTGCCTGGAGGTTTGATGATCTTAGCGGTTTGTAACTAAGGTCCATTGCTGTTCTCACACATAACTGAAGAGTATGGAAAGAAAACTTCAGTTGGGGGGACGGTCTGCAGATTGCCTGCTTTGAGGTATGTTCAGTATATTTTTTTCTAGAGAGATGATAAGGTCTAGAAAATGCTGACAGTGCCTGGTATATTTGAGGTAAGCCTGATACAGTGATTTAACAGCAACTGGGATCATGCTTGCAAAAAAGGGTAATATTCATGTTAATACTCATATTACTTAGTGTAAAAACGTTTGCATGTTTTATAGTACAAACTTTTTTCTCTGAGGGTGATAAATCTTTATTTTGGGGCCTAGTTTTCCACATGGCTTGTTAGCTCACTCCTAAAAAAGGCACCCTGACATTCAGTGCATGGTGGGAGGGGCCTATTTTCGCACACTTTATGCGCAGTTGATCTTCAGACTGAGACATACAGCTTCCCTAAAGGAGTCCCCTGGCATCTAGGACCACTATAGAGGGTGTTTTTCCTGCAAAAAAATCGTGTTTAAGGGCAGGTAGGGCCACAGCAGAGCTGTGGCAGTGTGTTTGACTGTTTTTTAACGGTCTTTCCGTTTTTCTAATCCGTTTTGGGGCCTAAGGGGTTAATCATCCATTTGCAAGTGGGTGCAATGTTGCTTTAGTCTCTTATACACACTGTAAAAATTTCGTAGAGTTTACTACTTTTTATCACTGTTTTGCAGTTTATGAGGTAGTTTTTTTCTCTTAAAGGCACAGTACCGTTTTTATTTAATTGCTTTTTCACATTTATTAAAGTGTTTTCCAAGCTTGCTGGTCTCATTACTAGTCTGTTAAACATGTCTGACATAGAGGAAACTCCTTGTTCATTATGTTTAGAAGCCATTGTGAAACCCCCTCTTAGAATGTGTGCCAAATGCACTGACCTTTCTATAAGTTATAAAGACCATATTATGGGTTTTAAGGATTTATCACCAGAGGTTTCTCAGACTGACAAAAGGGAGGTTAAACCACCTAGCTCTCCCAATGTGTCAGAACCTATATCTCCCGCGCAAGTGACGCCAAGTACATCTGGCGCGTCCAATGCGTTTACCTTACAAGACATGGCGGCAGTTATGAATCATACCCTCACAGAGGTATTGTCCAAACTGCCAGGGTTACAAGGAAAGCGAGACAGCTCTGGGGCTAGAACAAATACAGAGCTTTCTGATGCTTTAGTAGCTATGTCTGATATACCCTCACAATGTACAGAAGCCGAAGCAGGAGAGCTTCTATCTGTGGGTGACATTTCTGATTCAGGGAAGGCGTTACTTCAGTCTGACTCTGAAATGACAGCATTTAAATTTAAGCTTGAACACCTCCGCTTGTTGCTCAAGGAGGTTTTAGTAACTCTGGATGACTGTGACACCATTGTAGTCCCAGAGAAATTGTGTAAAATGGACAAATACTTTGCAGTGCCTGTTTACACTGATGTTTTTCCAATCCCTAAGAGGTTTTCAGAAATTATTACGAAGGAATGGGATAGACCAGGTGTACCGTTCTCTCCCCCTCCTGCATTTAAAAGAATGTTTCCCATAGATGCCGCTACACGGGACTCATGGCAGACGGTCCCTAAGGTGGAGGGAGAAGTATCTACCCTAGCTAAGCGTACAACTATCCCCGTCGAGGACAGTTGTGCTTTCCTAGATCCAATGGATTAAAAATTAGAGGGTTTCCTTAAGAAAATTTTTATACAAGGTTTTATTCTCCAGCCTCTTGCATGCATTGCCCCAGTCACTGCTGCAGCGGCTTTCTGGTTCGAGTCTCTTGAAGAGGCTCTTCAGGTGGAGACCCCGTTGGATGATATCCTAGACAGGCTTAAAGCTCTTAAGTTAGCCAATTCATTTATTCCTGACGCCGTTTTTCATTTAACTAAGCTAACGGCTAAGAATTCAGGTTTTGCCATTCGGGCGCGTAGGGCGCTTTGGCTTAAATCCTGGTCAGCTGACGTTACTTCAAAGTCTAAGCTTCTCAACATTCCCTTCAAGGGGCAGACCCTATTCGAGCCTGGACTGAAGGAGATCATTTCTGATATTACTGGAGGGAAAGGCCACGCCCTTCCCCAGGATAGGTCCACCAAATTAAGGACCAAACAGACTAATTTTCGTTCCTTTCAGGACTTCAAGAGTGGTGCAGCTTTAACTTCCTCTACTACAAAACAAGAAGGACATTTTGCCTAGTCCAAGCCAGTCGGGAGACCTAACCAGGCTTGGAGCAAAGGAAAGCAGGCCAAAAAACCTGCTGCTGCCTCTAAGACAGCATGAAGGAGTAGCCCCCGATCCGGGACTGGATCTAGTTGTGGGCAGACTTTCTTTCTTCGCCCAGGCTTGGGCAAGAAGACGTCCAGGATCCCTGGGCTCTGGAGATTGTTTCCCAGGGATATCTTCTGGATTTCAAAGCCTCATCTCCAAAAGGAAGATTTCATCTCTCACAATTATCTGCAAACCAGATAAAGAGAGAGGCATTCTTACGTTGTGTTCAAGACCTTCTGGTCATGGGAGTGATCCATCCAGTTCCAAGGGAGGAACAGGGGCAAGGATTCTATTCAGATCTGTTTATTGTTTCCAAAAAAGAGGGAACTTTCAGACCAATCTTGGATATCAAGCTCCTAAACAAATTTCTCAGGGTCCCATCCTTCAAGATGGAGACTATTCGAACCATCCTACCTTTGATCCAGGAGGGTCAATATATGACTACCGTGGACTTAAAGGATGCTTATCTCCACATTCCGATACACAGAGATCATCATCGGTTTCTCAGCTTTGCCTTCCTAGACAGGCATTACCAGTTTGTGTCTCTTCCCTTCGGGTTAGCCACGGCACCAAGAATCTTTACGAAGGTTCTAGGGTCCCTACTGGCGGTTCTAAGGCCACGGGGCATAGCGGTGGCCCCTTACCTAGACGACATTCTGATACAGGCGTCGACTTTTCAAATCGCCAAGTCCCATACGGACATTGTTCTGGCCTTTCTGAGGTCTCACGGGTGGAAGGTGAATGAAGAAAAGAGTTCTCTCTCCCCTCTCACAAGAGTTTCCTTCCTAGGAACTCTGATAGATTCAGTAGAAATTAAGATTTTTCTGACAGAGGTCAGTTTGTCAAAGCTTCTAACTTCCTGCCGTGCTCTTTATTCCACTTCTCAGCCGTCAGTGGCTCAGTGTATGGAAGTAATCGGCTTAATGGTAGCGGCAATGGACATAGTTCCGTTTGCCCGCCTACATCTCAGACCACTGCAACTTTGTATGCTCAATCAGTGGAATGGGGATTACACAGATTTGTCCCCTCTGCTAAATCTGGATCAAGAGACCAGAGATTCTCTTCTCTGGTGGCTATCTCGGGTCCATCTGTCCAGGGGAATGAGCTTCCGCAGGCCAGAATGGACTATAGTGCCGACAGATGCCAGCCTTCTGGGCTGGGGCGCAGTCTGGAACTCCCTGAAGGCTCAGGGTTCGTGGACTCAGGAGGAAGCCCTCCTTCCGATAAACATTCTGGAACTAAGAGCGATATTCAATGCTCTTCAGGCTTGACCTCAGCTAGCTGTGGTCAGGTTCATCAGATTTCAGTCGGACAACATCACGACTGTAGCCTATATCAACCATCAGGGGGGTACAAAGAGCCCCCTGGCGATGTTGGAGGTTTCAAAGATAATTCTATGGGCAGAGGTTCACTCTTGCCATCTCTCAGCTATCCATATCCCAGGAGTAGAGAACTGGAAAGCGGATTTTTTAAGTCGGCAGACTTTTCATCCGGGGGAGTGGGAACTCCATCCGGAGGTATTTGCCCAGTTGATTCATCTATGGGGCAAACCAGAACTGGATCTCATGGCGTCTCGTCAGAACGCCAAGCTTCCTTGTTACAGGTCCAGGGATCCCAAGGCAGCGCTGATAGATGCTCTAGCAGCACCCTGGTCCTTCAGCCTGGCTTATGTGTTTCCACCGTTTCCTCTGCTCCCTCGTCTGATTGCCAAGATCAAGCAGGAGAGAGCTTCGGTGATTTTGATAGCTTCTGCATGGCCACGCAGGACTTGGTATGCAGATCTGGTGGACATGTCATCCTTTCCACCATGGACTCTGCTGCTGAGACAGGACCTTCTACTTCAAGGTCCTTTCAAACATCCAAATCTAATTTCTCTGCGTCTGACTGCTTGGAGATTGAACGCTTGATTCTATCAAAGCATGGTTTTTCCGAGTCGGTCATTGATACCTTAATTCAGGCTCGAAAGCCTGTCACCAGGAAAATCTATCATAAGATATGGTGTAAATATCTTCATTGGTGTGAATCCAAGGGTTACTCATGGAGTAAAGTCAGGATTCCTAGAATATTATCTTTTCTCCAGGAGGGATTGGAGAAAGGATTGTCTGCCAGTTCCTTAAAGGGACAGATCTCTGCTCTGTCTATTCTTTTGCACAAACGTCTGGCTGAGGTTCCAGACGTTCAGGCGTTTTGTCAGGCTTTAGTTAGAATTAAGCCTGTGTTTAAACCTGTTGCTCTGCCATGGAGTTTAAATTTAGTTCTTAAGGTTCTTCAAGGGGTTCCCTTTGAAGCTCTGCATTCCATAGATATTAAACTTTTATCTTGGAAAGTTCTGTTTCTAGTAGCTATCTCCTCGGCTCGAAGAGTTTCGGAGTTATCTGCTTTACAGTGTGATTCCCCTTATCTGATTTTCCATGCAGATAAGGTAGTTTTGCTTTCCAAACCTGGGTTTCTTCCTAAGGTAGTATCTAATAAGAACATCAATCAGGAGATTGTTGTTCCTTCATTATGTCCTAATCCTTCCTCAAAGAAGGAACGTCTTTTACACAATCTTGATGTGGTTCGTGCTTTAAAGTTTTATTTACAAGCTACGAAGGGTTTTCGTCAAACATCTGCTTTGTTTGTTGTCTACTCTGGACAGAGGAGAGGCGAAAAGTCTTCGGCAACTTTTCTTTCCTTTTGGCTAAGAAGCATAATTCGCTTAGCTTATGAGACTGCTGGCCAGCAGCCTCCTGAAAGAATTACAGCTCATTCCACTAGAGCGGTAGCTTCCACATGGGCTTTTAAAAATGAGGCCTCTGTTGAACAGATTTGTAAGGTGGCGACTTGTTCTTCGCTTCATACCTTTTCTAAATTCTACAAATTCGATACTTTTGCTTCTTCGGAGGCTATTTTTGGGAGAAAGGTCTTACAGGCAGTGGTGCCTTCCGTTTAAGGGCCTGCCTTGTCCCTCCCTTCATCCGTGTCCTAAAGCTTTGGTATTGGTATCCCACAAGTAATGGATGAACCCGTGGACTGGATACACCTTTACAAGAGAAAACAAAATTTATGCTTACCTGATAAATTTATTTCTCTTGTGATGTATCCAGTCCACGGCCCGCCCTGTCATTTTTAGGCAGGTGTTTTTTATTTTTAACTACAGTCACCACTGCACCCTATAGTTTCTCCTTTTTTCTTGCTTGTCTTCGGTCGAATGACTGGGGGTGGCAGTTAGGGGAGGAGCTATATAGACAGCTCTGCTGTGGGTGTCCTCTTGCAGCTTCCTGTTGGGAAGGAGAATATCCCACAAGTAATGGATGAACCCATGGACTGGATACACCACAAGAGAAATAAATTTATCAGGTAAGCATAAATTTTGTTTTTTATTTCATATATATGTTGATGTTTCAGGGACAGCAGCGTTACACGCTTTGGCTTATAGCAACTAATACTGTCTTGAGGAAGGCTCTACATGCAAGCCGAAACGTCGACATATATATGAAATAAAAATATATTTTTTGCAAAGACCTGTGAGTGCCCTCTTTCAGTCATGAATTTCTATTTTACATTTTGAGGAGACACCCGGGCATGGAAGCTTTAACATTGGAGTGAGTGCATACTTCTGATGGATTATATATATATATATATATATATATATATATATATATACACATATACATCTTTAGTTCTTTGTTTCCCTTTTTTTTCTAACACCTGAGAACTCATATCTTTGAGTCCTCATTTTTTGTGGGGTTTTTTAAATAATTTTTATTACATAGTGTTATGAGTGTAACGTATTTTTGATGTGTTATGTGACAATTTTTTGTTTTGCAAACAGCTAACTGGTTTTTTTTCTGATTTGTAGCACAAATGCATGTTAAATGATGCTATTATTATTTGTGTTTTGGATAGCTTTTAAGTAACATTTATAAGGGCAGCTATACTAATGAACCAGCTTCTGTCTTCAATATTGTGATTTTTTTTTTAATCTTTATACTGACGCTCCATTCAAAGGTACTAGTAATAAATATGTTATTTGAATCTTTGTCTTCTGTATTTTGTGAAGTTTTATTCTGTTGGTGATAACTACTGCTTTATCATGTTACGCAAATGCTAAATCACTTGAAGATGACAGCACATCTGTAAAAAGCTGACTAGAAAATATCCCATGAACATCTCTGTGAATAAAGATATTTTACCTCATGATTTTCTCAGTTGTCACATCCAAATGCTTATCCAAGGGATGAGCGCATATCTATAATTTGCTAGCACAATCACTTTTTTCATCCTCGTTTCAAGTACGTTTATTATAAAATCTTGCAAGATTACTGTGAAATCCCACAAGAACACAGTAACAGTTTAAACTAAGCACTGATGATTCTGATTGGCTGTTTTTTTCACCATGCAGATGAAATTAAAAAAAGAGAAGATTAATGGCACCAGTAACTGCTCACAGAGCAGTAACTTTAGTAAGCTGATCTAAGTAACAAAAAACATACTTCATTAAATGTATTCTTTTCCCTGTTGCATTAAGGTTAAACGAGAATTTATACTGAGTAACATGTCCCTTAAAGTAAATATTGGTTAGCATATAACAGCATGTATGTTTATATTTTAAATTAGTGACTTTGTTTTAGTTATGTTTGGTAGCTCTCTGACTGCATGTCATGCACAAAGAGTAATTTGTGTACACAATTGTATATCACAGTTATTGCTTTTAAAATGTCCCTCATTATTTGCTTTGTTTTTGTCCTAGGTGCATCAAATTCCACAGAGGGATAGACATTTGAAGCCTCCAAAGCCAAAACGGAGAAAGATCTCTAGATAACATTGAATGTCTTTAATTATGATTGAGATCATGCACATATATTTGTATATTGGTATTAATATATGTATATCAATATTTCTATGATGATTGATAGATACTGCCACCTGCTGTATAGTGAAACAGTGGTACATATTTTTGCAATGAGGCACATGGGCTTATAGCCATCATTGTCTTTAAAAAGAAAACCTAAAATTGTGTGATTGAATGAAGATGCTTTTTTTATGATACTACAGTTGTCATTATGAAAATAGTGCAAATTTGTCAGATACATTTTCAATGTGTACATAGAAAATCTAGAATTTCATGGTGATACATGAATTGTAAATATTGTATAAAATTGTCATGTAAAAGCGTATTTTAATGCACACTTTATCTTTTACTGTACAGTAATGTACAAAAATTATTTGGGTTTCTATCAAGTGCACATTTTAAAGGTTACCATTGTATAGTGATAATAGTGATACAGCCTAAATACTTTTATATGATCATGTAAGCAATGCTGTTTTTGTAACTGACAGCAGAAGTCAGGCATGATTATGTAATAACCTTAACTATAACACTCACTCCATGCTTGTGTCCATTTCTAACAGTTCGGAATGAACCGTGCCTGGAAGCACTCTATTTTGTTTCAGGTCCCTGTAGGAAAGTGAAATCTTGCAAAATCCTAAGGGAAATGTGATTGCATGATAACTGCTTATATTACAAACTGCAATAATTACTTTTATATATTTTCTTTTAACCTATTTATCCCTTTATGAGCACATGCAACCACTGCTTTCTGCTCTTAAAGGAATGTAGGAACCTTTGGTTTTGTACTTTTGTTTTATATGCCAGAATCCAATACAAAATATCATATTTTAAAGCTCATCACAAAGGCAAACTAATACCAATGTTGTGATGTGAAAGACAAGACCACAGACCCGAAGTTTCACTGGTCTGGTGCATTGTACTTTCCACATTGTAATTGCTGGTGTTCCCATTCCTGACATTGTAATTGTACTTGTTTGGTGCCTGGTTAACTTCCAACAGTTTAGATATTCTGTTTCTTGTTTTATTTATTCATACATATGATGTGCTAGATACTCCTTCTTAATGTTTTGGTTGTAAAGCCACCCATAGAACTGAAGGGATCACTTGCTATAACCCGTAATAACAACTAAAGTAAATAATTGTAGCTTATATAGCTAATTTAATCATTGCTTCTATATTACACTAATAGTTGTGTAAAACAGAGTAACAAGTTATGTACTGTATTGATATTCAAATCTAAGTAAGCATGTATTTTCCATTATCATCATTTTAAAACCCATTACTCAGTATTAATACACAAAACGCTGAGGTGGCTGGACTCACTACCAGGAGCTTATTTTTTTTATCAGTATTATGTAACATATCACAGATTTTATTTTATTTAAAAATATATTTATACTGTTAACAGATTATATATTAATGTGGCTGAAACATGCAAGTTATTTTATTAACCAAATTATTTATATTACGAAAGTGAAAATGTGAAACAAAAAAAAAACAAAAAACACTACAAAATAAAAAGAATACAGTACTGTAACAAGAATTACAAACACTGACATTTGTAATAAAATATTATTATATGTGTATGTATTTATATATGTTGGTGTGTGCAGAGAAGCAATATGCACACACTAATGTGTGTATATATATATATATATACAAAATAGAATTTGCTATTTTCTTTTTCTTCGTCTAATACCTGGTGGATTACAACAAGCTACAGCAGCCTGAAGTCAAGATTTCTCTCTTCTATGAGTTAGGTTCATTTATTCTTACGTCATGGCTGGGCATCTTGACATGGTCTCCTTATGTGAAGCAATCTGTTTATTCAGTTAACTCACTTTGTGGAACAAGCAAAGTGCTTGTTATTTTAGATCCGTTAATGTTATATTTTTAATAGTCTGCATTTCTGCTGGAATTGTTTGCACAGATGTTTATTCATAAATATGTAAGCGTGTGTCGTTATTTTTGTTTGTTTTTTTAAAAATGTTTCATTGTTGTCTTTCCGAACTCTTCATTTGTGGCGTTCAGCCATTTTGTTGATGTTTTAATTAAATTAAGTTTGTTCTTCCTCACCACAGCATACTTTACATCAGTAGTTTATGTAAAGTATTTGTGTGCAGATTGGTTATAATAGTGTGAGGTGCTAGGAATAGTTTCTCTCAGTCCATACTTTTTTTTTCCTTCTGAGTTTTAATGGTTTATGTACACAGTCAATGTAAATATTGTGAGCATTACAGGTCATGCAGTGTTGTGACATTTTTAAAAATGTTGCACCAACTTTACAATTAAAAAAATGGTCACATACTTGAAATTCTACCTGTAGAGCCATTTATTTCTGTGTTAAAGCTTTTAACAGGTAACTTTACAAACAGTGTTGCAATATTTTTATTCAATAAATCTATATTTATCTTTTCTATGAAACTTGGAAAAAAATAGACATCTATCTGTTTACAATGAATTAATTTGTCCTGTAAAAGTCAGGATCAGTTTAAATACGCTGTAAAATCTACTTTCTCTTGAGATATACTATTGGATTACAGTATTCTTTCAGGTAGGTGCTTTCTTTGCCTTAATTACCGTTAAAGCCTGTTTTAACATATACAAAAAATTACAGTGCAGTCTCCTGAAACAAATTAATCAAAACTTAATAAATGTTACAAAACTGTATGCTATGCTTTCATACTCACTTTAAGTGGTGAGAGTCTCTGATCATCACATGTGAGATATATTTGCTGTCCACTGGGAAAGGAAAAACACCCTTACATTGCAGAGCTTTACTTTAACCCATCTCCCAGCATTCTTCAGTCATTTCTTAAGCGCACTGTGTGTCTGAGCTTTCAGCTTTGTTTTGTAAGCCTCCTTTGCTGATTTGCAACAGGATTAGGATCTTCTCAGAACCATCAATTCCCTCCTTCTGATTAAGGTGGTTTCTACTGGCACAAAAATTAGGAGCTTGTGGTTTCTTCTTTGTGACCAGCTCCTAAGAATTCTGAGGAGCATCTCCTACAGAACCTGGACGTGGTTTGCAGTCAAGTTCTATGTGGAAGCTACAAATGTGGTTTGGACTCTTAAGTTCTATGTAGACGCTACAAAGTCTAAGATTTTCTTCTGTCCTTTTTGTTCACTTTTCGGGACTCCACAAGAGTCACAAGGTTACAGCAACTACTCTTGCAGCCTGGCTTAAAGGGACAGTCTAGTCAAAATTAAACTTTCATGATTCAGATAGTGCATGCAATTTGAAAAAAACTTTCAAATTTACTTTTATCATCAAATTTGAATAATTCTCTTGGTATTCTTTGTTGAAAGCTAAACCCTAGGTAGGCTCATGCTAATTTCAAAGCCCTTGAAATCTGCCTCTTATCTCAGTGCATTCTGTCAGTTTTTCAGTTATACAGCTCTAGTTCATATGTGCCATATAGTGTCCTGTGAAGTTGAGTCAGCACTGATTGGCTAAAATGCAAGTCTCTCAAAAGAACTGAGATAAGGGGGCAGTCTTTAGAGGCTTAGATACAAGGTAATCACAGAAGAAAAAAAGGTATTAATATAACAGTGCCGGTTATGCAAAACTGGGGTATTGGTAATAAAGGAATTATCTATATTTTTAAACTAAAATATTTTCAAGTAGACTGTCCCTTTAAGGCGTATATCAGAAATACCTATCTGGTGGTGGGTAAGTCCCCTCTTGAGCATTTTACTGCTCACTCAACCAGAGCAGTGGCTACTTCTTGGGCCTTTTGTAAGGATACTTCTGTTGACCAGATTTGCAAACCATTTACCTGGTCCTCTTTGCATACTTTTGCTGAGTTTTAGCATTTCTTTCCGAAGATATGGTGAGTCCACAAAATCATCTATTACTAGTGGGAATATCACTCCTGGCCAGCAGGAGGCAAAGAGCACTACAGCAAAGCTGCTATATATGTCACTTCCCTTACCCATAATCCCCAGTCATTCTCCTTTGCCTGCGTTGCAGGTGGAGGTGAAGTTTTGATATCTGATCTACAATCAAGTTTTTTTATTTTAAAGCATAGTAGGTTTGCACTGATCTTTCTAAAGGGTCTAGCCTTAGCCCATGTCAGTCTCTTCAGTAGGGCAGTGGTGGCTTTTGAGCAATTGGGAACTTGTGGGGTACAATCCTCACTGCGTTTTCCCAAAACATTTTGATGCCCTATTTAGATAGCCTGAGTAAGTTTACTGTATTTCTCTTGTAAGATGTATCGAGTCCACGGATTCATCCATTACTTGTGGGATATTCTCCTTCCCAAAAGGAAGTGGCAAAGAGAACACCCACAGCAGAGCTGCCTATATAGCTCCCCCTTAACTCCACCCCCCAGTCATTCTCTTTGCCTTCTCTAACTGCTAGGAAATGGTAATGAGTGTGGTGACAAAAATGTTAGTTTTTTATTTCTCAAGCAAAAGTTTGTTATTTTAAATGGTGCCGGTGTGTACTATTTACTCTTTGGCAGAAAAGAGATGAAGATTTCTACAAGGAGTTTTATGATCTTAGCACTTTGTAACTAAGATCCACTGCTGTTCTCACAAGGGCTGAAGAGTACAGGAAAGACTTCAGTTGGGGGAACAGTTTGCATGCTAAGCTGCATATGAGGTATGTTCAGGCTTTATTTTTCTAGACAGACTGTGTTAATTCTAGAAAAGGCTGGTAATATTCCCATGAGGGAAGGGTAAGCTGTATTTCACTTGATTTACTTTGATTAAAGTCATAGAAGTTTCAGCTTGCTTGAAGGGCTTGTTTGTTACTGGTGACACCATTTTTAAAAGATAAAAACGTTTTTATTTTTCTAAAGGAAAGCATTTTTAAACGTTTTTTGTAAGGGACTGAGGGGTCATTGTGGCTTGTGTTTGGGTTTTTTAACCCACATAATTAATTAGAAAACACTCAGGTGTTTTCTTTTACTAGGCCTCAAAAAACGAGTGAGGTGGGAGGGGCCTATTTTCGGCCTCAGTTGTGCAGTTTCTTTTTCTCTGAGTCATCCAACTGCTTCTCCAAGGGTTCCTGCTGTGTTTGAGGGTTGTAAAGGAGGTTTTTTCCCCACAAATCGTTCTGAAAGGCAAGTAGCAGCCACAGCAGAGCTGTGGCAGGGTGCTGAAAGTCTTTTTGACTGGTTTTGATGTTTTTTCAATCCGGTTTTGCCATTAAGGGGTTAATTGTTTTTTTGCATAGTTGTGCAAAGTTATTAAGGCTGTAGGATGCTACTGTAAAAATTTCATTAAGTTTACTGCTTTTTTACACTGTTTTGCAGATCTTGTGCAGCTTTTTTTCTCTTAAAGGCACAGTACCGTTTTATTTCTAAGTGTGTTTTACTTTGATTAAAGTGTTTTCCAAGCTTGCTTGTTGCATTGCTAGCCTGTTTAACATGTCTCACACCAAGGAAAATCCTTGTTCAATATGTTTGGAAGTCATTGTGGAACCCCCTCTTAGAATGTGTCCCAAATGTACTAATATGTCTATAAATTATAAGGATCATATGTTAGCATTTAAAAATGGAGCTTTAAATGATTCTCAGTCAGATGCAAATGAGGGTTCGCCTTCTAGCTCTCCACAAGTGTCACAACCAGTAACGCCTACACAAGTGACGCCAGGTACCTCTAGTGCGTCAGGTTCATTTACTTTGTATGACATGGCCACAGTTATGAATACAACCCTCACAGAGGTTTTATCCAAACTGCCTGATTTACAAGGAAAGTGGGATAGTTCTGGGTTAAGGAAAAATACTGAGCTATCTCACGCTTTAGTAGCCGTATCTGATATGACCTCACAATGCTCTGAAGGGGTGAGGGATTTGTTATCTGAGGGAGAGATTTCTGATTCAGGAAAGATGCTTCCTCAGACAGATTCTGATATGACGGCCTTTAAATTTAAACTTGAACACCTCCATTTATTGCTTAAGGAGGTATTAACAACTCTGCATGATTGTGACCCTATAGTAGTTCCAGAGAAATTGTGTAAAATGGATAAGTATTTAGAGGTTCCGGTTTACACTGATGTTTTTTCCATTCCCTAAGAGGATTGTAAATATTATTGCTATGGAGTGGGATAAACCAGGTATTCCGTTCTCTCCCCCTCCTGTTTTTAAGAAAATGTTTCCTATATCTGACACCTTGCGAGACTCATGGCAGACTGTTCCTAAGGTGGAGGGAGCTATTTCTACTCTGTCTAAGCATACAACTATACCTATTGAGGACAGTTGTGCTTTCAAAGATCCTATGGATAAAAAATTAGAGGGTCTTCTGAAGAAAATATTTGTTCATCAAGGTTTTTCTCTTCAACCTATTGCTTGCATCGTTCCTGTAACTACTGCAGCTGCTTTCTGGTTTGAGGCTCTAGAAGAGGCTCTTCAGATGGAGACTCTTTTAGAAGAGATTTTGGATAGAATTAAGGCTCTTATGTTGGCTAATTCTTTTATTACAGATGCCGCATTTCTACTGGCTAAATTAGTGGCAAAAAGTTCAGGTCTTGCCATTTTAGCACGCAGGGCGTTATGGCTTAAGTCCTGGTCTGCTGATGTGTCATCTAAATCTAAGCTTTTGAACAACTCTTTCAAAGGAAAGACCCTTTTCTCCAACATAGGTGTGTCCGGTCCACGGCGTCATCCTTACTTGTGGGATATTCTCTTCCCCAACAGGAAATGGCAAAGAGCCCAGCAAAGCTGGTCACATGATCCCTCCTAGGCTCCGCCTACCCCAGTCATTCTCTTTGCCGTTGTACAGGCAACATCTCCACGGAGATGGCTTAGAGTTTTTTAGTGTTTAACTGTAGTTTTTATTATTCAATCAAGAGTTTGTTATTTTTAAATAGTGCTGGTATGTACTATTTACTCAGAAACAGAAAAGAGATGAAGATTTCTGTTTGTATGAGGAAAATGATTTTAGCAACCGTTACTAAAATCCATGGCTGTTCCACACAGGACTGTTGAGAGGAATTAACTTCAGTTGGGGGAACAGTGAGCAGTCTCTTGCTGCTTGAGGTATGACACATTCTAACAAGACGATGTAATGCTGGAAGCTGTCATTTTCCCTATGGGATCCGGTAAGCCATGTTTATTAAGATTGTAAATAAGGGCTTCACAAGGGCTTATTAAGACTGTAGACTTTTTCTGGGCTAAATCGATTCATTATTAACACATATTTAGCCTTGAGGAATCATTTAATCTGGGTATTTTGATAAGATTATATCGGCAGGCACTTTTTTAGACACCTTTCTCTTTAGGGGCTTTCCCAAATCATAGGCAGAGCCTCATTTTCGCGCCGGTGTTGCGCACTTGTTTTTGAGAGGCATGACATGCAGTCGCATGTGTGAGGAGCTCTGATACATAGAAAAGACTTTCTGAAGGCGTCATTTGGTATCGTATTCCCCTTTGGGCTTGGTTGGGTCTCAGCAAAGCAGATACCAGGGACTGTAAAGGGGTTAAAGTTAAAAACGGCTCCGGTTCCGTTATTTTAAGGGTTAAAGCTTCCAAATTTGGTGTGCAATACTTTTAAGGCTTTAAGACACTGTGGTGAAATTTTGGTGAATTTTGAACAATTCCTTCATATTTTTTCGCAATTGCAGTAATAAAGTGTGTTCAGTTTAAAATTTAAAGTGACAGTAACGGTTTTATTTTAAAACGTTTTTTGTACTTTGTTATCAAGTTTATGCCTGTTTAACATGTCTGCACTACCAGATAGACTGTGTTCTGAATGTGGGGAAGCCAGAGTTCCTTCTCATTTAAATAAATGTGATTTATGTGACAATGACAATGATGCCCAAGATGATTCCTCAAGTGAGGGGAGTAAGCATGGTACTGCATCATTCCCTCCTTCGTCTACACGAGTCTTGCCCACTCAGGAGGCCCCTAGTACATCTAGCGCGCCAATACTCCTTACTATGCAACAATTAACGGCTGTAATGGATAATTCTGTCAAAAACATTTTAGCCAAAATGCACACTTATCAGCGTAAGCGCGACTGCTCTGTTTTAGATACTGAAGAGCATGACGACGCTGATAATAATGGTTCTGAAGGGCCCCTAAACCAGTCTGATGGGGCCAGGGAGGTTTTGTCTGAGGGAGAAATTACTGATTCAGGGAACATTTCTCAACAAGCTGAACCTGATGTGATTACGTTTAAATTTAAGTTGGAACATCTCCGCATCCTGCTTAAGGAGGTATTATCCACTCTGGATGATTGTGACAAGTTGGTCATCCCAGAGAAACTATGTAAAATGGACAAGTTCCTAGAGGTCCCGGGGCTCCCAGAAGCTTTTCCTATACCCAAGCGGGTGGCGGACATTGTAAATAAAGAATGGGAAAGGCCCGGTATTCCTTTCGTCCCTCCCCCCATATTTAAAAAATTGTTTCCTATGGTCGACCCCAGAAAGGACTTATGGCAGACAGTCCCCAAGGTCGAGGGAGCGGTTTCCACTTTAAACAAACGCACCACTATACCCATAGAAGATAATTGTGCTTTCAAAGATCCTATGGATAAAAAATTAGAAGGTTTACTTAAAAAGATGTTTGTTCAGCAGGGTTACCTTCTACAACCAATTTCATGCATTGTCCCTGACGCTACAGCCGCGTGTTTCTGGTTTGATGAGCTGGTAAAGGCGGTCGATAGTGATTCTCCTCCTTATGAGGAGATTATGGACAGAATCAATGCTCTCAAATTGGCTAATTCTTTCACCCTAGACGCCACTTTGCAATTGGCTAGGTTAGCGGCTAAGAATTCTGGGTTTGCTATTGTGGCGCGCAGAGCGCTTTGGTTGAAATCTTGGTCAGCTGATGCGTCTTCCAAGAACAAGCTCCTTAACATTCCTTTCAAGGGGAAAACGCTGTTTGGCCCTGACTTGAAAGAGATTATCTCTGATATCACTGGGGGTAAGGGCCACGCCCTTCCTCAGGATCGGCCTTTCAAGGCCAAAAATAAACCTAATTTTCGTCCCTTTCGTAGAAACGGACCAGCCCAAAGTGCTACGTCCTCTAAGCAAGAGGGTAATACTTCTCAAGCCAAGCCAGCTTGGAGACCAATGCAAGGCTGGAACAAGGGAAAGCAGGCCAAGAAACCTGCCACTGCTACCAAGACAGCATGAAATGTTGGCCCCCGATCCGGGACCGGATCTGGTGGGGGGCAGACTCTCTCTCTTCGCTCGGGCTTGGGCAAGAGATGTTCTGGATCCTTGGGCGCTAGAAATAGTCTCCCAAGGTTATCTTCTGGAATTCAAGGGGCTTCCCCCAAGGGGGAGGTTCCACAGGTCTCAGTTGTCTTCAGACCACATAAAAAGACAGGCATTCTTACGTTGTGTAGAAGACCTGTTAAAAATGGGAGTGATTCATCCTGTTCCATTAGGAGAACAAGGGATGGGGTTCTACTCCAATCTGTTCATAGTTCCCAAAAAAGAGGGAACGTTCAGACCAATCTTAGATCTCAAGATCTTAAACAAGTTTCTCAAGGTTCCATCGTTCAAAATGGAAACCATTCGAACAATTCTTCCTTCCATCCAGGAAGGTCAATTCATGACCACGGTGGATTTAAAGGATGCGTATCTACATATTCCTATCCACAAGGAACATCATCGGTTCCTAAGGTTCGCATTCCTGGACAAGCATTACCAGTTCGTGGCGCTTCCTTTCGGATTAGCCACTGCTCCAAGGATTTTCACAAAGGTACTAGGGTCCCTTCTAGCTGTGCTAAGACCAAGGGGCATTGCTGTAGTACCTTACTTGGACGACATTCTGATTCAAGCGTCGTCCCTTCCTCAAGCAAAGGCTCACACGGACATCGTCCTGGCCTTTCTCAGATCTCACGGATGGAAAGTGAACGTGGAAAAGAGTTCTCTATCTCCGTCAACAAGGGTTCCCTTCTTGGGGACAATAATAGACTCCTTAGAAATGAGGATTTTTCTGACAGAGGCCAGAAAAACAAAACTTCTAGACTCTTGTCGGATACTTCATTCCGTTCCTCTTCCTTCCGTAGCGCAGTGCATGGAAGTGATAGGTTTGATGGTAGCGGCAATGGACATAGTTCCTTTTGCGCGCATTCATCTAAGACCATTACAACTGTGCATGCTCAGTCAGTGGAATGGGGACTATACAAACTTGTCTCCGAGGATACAAGTAAATCAGAGGACCAGAGACTCACTCCGTTGGTGGCTGTCCCTGGACAACCTGTCACAAGGGATGACCTTCCGCAGACCAGAGTGGGTCATTGTCACGACCGACGCCAGTCTGATGGGCTGGGGCGCGGTCTGGGGATCCCTGAAAGCTCAGGGTCTTTGGTCTCGGGAAGAATCTCTTCTACCGATAAATATTCTGGAACTGAGAGCGATATTCAATGCTCTCAATGCTTGCGCTCAGCTAGCGAGGGCCAAGTTCATACGGTTTCAATCAGACAACATGACAACTGTTGCGTACATCAACCATCAGGGGGGAACAAGGAGTTCCCTGGCGATGGAAGAAGTGACCAAAATCATTCTATGGGCGGAGTCTCACTCCTGCCACCTGTCTGCTATCCACATCCCAGGAGTGGAAAATTGGGAAGCGGATTTTCTGAGTCGTCAGACATTGCATCCGGGGGAGTGGGAACTCCATCCGGAAATCTTTGCCCAAGTCACTCAACTGTGGGGCATTCCAGACATGGATCTGATGGCCTCTCGTCAGAACTTCAAAGTTCCTTGCTACGGGTCCAGATCCAGGGATCCCAAGGCGGCTCTAGTGGATGCACTAGTAGCACCTTGGACCTTCAAACTAGCTTATGTATTCCCGCCGTTTCCTCTCATCCCCAGGCTGGTAGCCAGGATCAATCAGGAAAGGGCGTCGGTGATCTTGATAGCTCCTGCGTGGCCACGCAGGACTTGGTATGCAGATCTGGTGAATATGTCATCGGCTCCACCATGGAAGCTACCTTTGAGACGAGACCTTCTTGTTCAAGGTCCGTTCGAACATCCGAATCTGGTCTCACTCCAGCTGACTGCTTGGAGATTGAACGCTTGATCTTATCGAAGCGAGGGTTCTCAGATTCTGTTATCGATACTCTTGTTCAGGCCAGAAAGCCTGTAACTAGAAAGATTTACCACAAAATTTGGAAAAAATATATCTGTTGGTGTGAATCTAAAGGATTCCCTTGGGACAAGGTTAAGATTCCTAAGATTCTATCCTTCCTTCAAGAAGGATTGGAAAAAGGATTATCTGCAAGTTCCCTGAAGGGACAGATTTCTGCCTTGTCTGTGTTACTTCACAAAAAGCTGGCAGCTGTGCCAGATGTTCAAGCCTTTGTTCAGGCTCTGGTTAGAATCAAGCCTGTTTACAAACCTTTGACTCCTCCTTGGAGTCTCAACTTAGTTCTTTCAGTTCTTCAGGGGGTTCCGTTTGAACCCTTACATTCCGTTGATATTAAGTTATTATCTTGGAAAGTTTTGTTTTTGGTTGCAATTTCTTCTGCTAGAAGAGTTTCAGAATTATCTGCTCTGCAGTGTTCTCCTCCTTATCTGGTGTTCCATGCAGATAAGGTGGTTTTACGTACTAAACCTGGTTTTCTTCCAAAAGTTGTTTCTAACAAAAACATTAACCAGGAGATTATCGTACCTTCTCTGTGTCCGAAACCAGTTTCGAAGAAGGAACGTTTGTTGCACAATTTGGATGTTGTTCGCGCTCTAAAATTCTATTTAGATGCTACAAAGGATTTTAGACAAACATCTTCCTTGTTTGTTGGTTATTCCGGTAAAAGGAGAGGTCAAAAAGCAACTTCTACCTCTCTCTCTTTTTGGATTAAAAGCATCATCAGATTGGCTTACGAGACTGCCGGACGGCAGCCTCCCGAAAGAATCACAGCTCATTCCACTAGGGCTGTGGCTTCCACATGGGCCTTCAAGAACGAGGCTTCTGTTGATCAGATATGTAGGGCAGCGACTTGGTCTTCACTGCACACTTTTACCAAATTTTACAAGTTTGATACTTTTGCTTCTTCTGAGGCTATTTTTGGGAGAAAGGTTTTGCAAGCCGTGGTGCCTTCCATCTAGGTGACCTGATTTGCTCCCTCCCATCATCCGTGTCCTAAAGCTTTGGTATTGGTTCCCACAAGTAAGGATGACGCCGTGGACCGGACACACCTATGTTGGAGAAAACAGAATTTATGTTTACCTGATAAATTACTTTCTCCAACGGTGTGTCCGGTCCACGGCCCGCCCTGGTTTTTTAATCAGGTCTGATAATTTATTTTCTTTAACTACAGTCACCACGGTATCATATGGTTTCTCCTATGCAAATATTCCTCCTTAACGTCGGTCGAATGACTGGGGTAGGCGGAGCCTAGGAGGGATCATGTGACCAGCTTTGCTGGGCTCTTTGCCATTTCCTGTTGGGGAAGAGAATATCCCACAAGTAAGGATGACGCCGTGGACCGGACACACCGTTGGAGAAAGTAATTTATCAGGTAAACATAAATTCTGTTTTCAGGCCAGAACTGAAAGAGATTATTTTAGACATTACTGGAGGGAAGGGTCATGCCCTTCCTCAGGATAGATCAATTAAGACAAGAGCTAAGCATAATAATTTTCGTTCCTTTCGGAACTTTAAAAGTGGTCCCGTTTCAACTGCCTCTACTTCAAAGCAGGAGGGAAATTTTGCACAATCCAAGTCAGTCTGGAGACCTAACCAGACTTGGAACAAGGGTAAATAGCCCAAGAGGTCCGCTGCTGCCACCAAGACTGCATGAAGGGGTTGCCCCCGATCCAGGACCGGATCTAGTAGGGGGCAGACTCTCTCTCTTTGCTCAGGCTTGGGCAAGAGATGTTCACTATCCCTGGGCTTTAAAAATTGTGTCCCAGGGATATTTTCTGGAATTCAAGGACTCCCTTCCAAGGGGGAGATTTCACATTTCTCGATTGTCTGCAGACCAGACAAAGAGAGAGGCATTCTTACGCTGTGTAGAAGACCTATATACCATGGGGGTGATCCGCCCAGTCCCAAGAGAGGAGCAGGGGCTAGGATTTTACTCAAACCTGTTTGCGGTTCCCAAAAAAGAGGGAATTTTCAGAGACCAATCTTGGATCTCAAGATTCTAAACAAGTTCCTCAAAGTTCCATCTTTCAAGATGGAGACCATTCAGACTATTCTTCCTCTGATCCAGGAAGGTCAATATATGACTACCATGGATTTAAAGGATGCTTATCTACACATCCCTATTCACAGAGATCATCATTAATTTCTATGATTTGCCTTTCTAAACAGGCATTAACAGTTTGTGGCCCTTCCCTTCGGGTTGGCCACGGCTCCCAGAATTTTCACCAAGGTGCTAGGGTCCCTTCTGGCGGTTCTTCGTCCACAGGGCATAGCAGTGGCGCCTTATCTGGACGACGTCTTAATTCAGGCATCAACTTTCCAGCTGGCCAAATCTCATACGGACACCGTGTTGGCTTTTCTGAGATCTCACGGGTGGAAGATGAACATAAAGTAGAGTTCTCTCTTCCCTCAAACAAGAGTTTCCTTCTAGGAACTCTGATAGACTCGGTGGAAATGAAAAATTTTCTGACGGAGGTCAGAAAATCGAAGATCTTAACCACTTGTCGAGCTCTTCATTCCATTCCTCGCCCATCAGTGGCTCAGTGTATGGAGGTAATCGGTCTCATGCTAGCGGCAATAGACATAGTTCCTTTTGCCCGCCTACATCTCAGACCACTGCAACTAAGCATGCTCAAACAGTGGAATGGGGATTATGCAGATTTATCTCCTCAACTGCATCTGGACCAGGAGACCAGAGATTCTCTTCTCTGGTGGTTGTCTCAGGACCACCTGTCTCAGGGAATGTGTTTCCACAGGCCAGAGTGGCTCATAGTAATGACAGATGCCAGCCTGTTAGGCTGGGGTGCAGTCTGGAACTCCCTAAAAGCTCAGGGTTTATGGTCTCGGGAGGAATCGATTCTTCTGATAAACATTCTGGAACTGAGAGCGATTTTCAATACGCTTCAGGCGTGGCCTCAGCTTGCTGCGGCCAAATTTATCAGGTTTCAGTCGGACAACATCACGACTGTAGCTTATATCAATCATCAGGGAGGAACAGGGAGGAACAAGGAGTTCTCTAGCGATGATGGAAGTTACCAAAATAATTTGATAGGGCAGAGGATCACTCTTGCCATCTATCAGCGATCCACATACCAGGAGTAGAGAACTGGGAGGCGGATTTCCTGAGTCGTCAGACTTTTCATCCAGGGGAGTGGGAACTTCATCTGGAGGTGTTTGCCCAGCTAATTCAGCTTTGGGGCACGCCAGATTTGGATCTGATGGCGTCCCGTCAGAATGCCAAACTTCCTCGTTACGGGTCCAGGTCTCGGGATCCCAAGGCGGTGCTGATAGATGTTCTAGCAGTGCCTTGGTTTTTCATTCTGGCTTATGTATTCCAACCATTTCCTCTCCTCCCACGTCTGGTTGCCAGAATCAAGCAGGAGAGAGCTTCGGTGATCCTGATAGCTCCTGTGTGGCCATGCAGGACTTGGTATGCAGACCTAGTGGACATGTCCTCGGTTCCACTGTGGACTCTGCCAGTGAGGCGGGACCTTCTAATCCAGAGTCCGTTCTCGCATCCAAATCTAATTTCTCTGCGTCTGACTGCTTGGAAATTGAACGCTTGATTTTAGCAAAGCGTGGTTTATCTCAGTCAGTCATTGATACCCTGATTCAGGATAGAAAGCCTGTCACCAGGAAGATCTATCATAAGATTTGGATTATCATCTAGTTCTCTAAAGAGACAAATCTCTGCTTTGTCTATTTTACTACACAAACGTCTGGCAGATGTCCCAGACGTTCGAGCATTTAGTCAGGCTTGGTCAGAATTAAGCCTGTATTTAAATCGGTTGCTCCGCCTTGGAGCTTAAATTAAGTTCTTAAGGTTTTTCAAGGGGTTCCTTTTGATTCCATGCATTCCATAGATATTAAGCTTTTATCTTGGAAAGTTTTGTTTCTAATAAGAATATCAATCAAGAGATTGTTGTTCCTTTGTATCCTAATCCTTCATCAAAAAAGGAACGTTTATTGCACAATCTTGATGTGGTTCGTGCTTTAAAATTCTACTTACAAGCAACTAAAGATTTCCATCAGACATCTTCATTGTTTGTTGTTTATTCTGGTAAACGGAAAGGTCAAAGGGCTACGGCTACCTCTCTTTCTTTTTGGCTGAGAAGCATCATCCGTTTGGCTTATGAGACTGCTGGACAGCAGCCTCCTGAAAGAATTACTGCTCATTCTACTAGAGCTGTGGCTTCCACATGGGCTTTTAAAAATTACGCGTCTGTTGAACAGATTTGTAAGGCGGCGACTTGGTCTTCGCTTCCTACTTTTCCAAATTTTACAAATTTGATACTTTTGCTTCTTCGGAGGCTATTTTTGGGAGAAAGGTTCAAGCAGTGGTGCCTTCTGTTTAAAGGTCCCTTTCTTGTCCCTCCCTTCATCCGTGTCCTAAAGCTTTGGTATTGGTATCCCACAAGTAATGGATGAATCCGTGGACTCGATACATCTTACAAGAGAAAACATAATTTATGCTTACCTGATAAATTCATTTCTCTTGTGATGTATCGAGTCCACGGCCCGCCCTGTTTTTTCTAAGACAGGCATTTGTATTTTTATTTTTGAAACTTTCAGTCACCACTGCACCCTATGGTTTCTCCTTTTTCTTCCTAGCCTTCGGTCGAATGACTGGGGGGTGGAGTTAAGGGGGGAGCTATATAGGCAGCTCTGCTGTGGGTGCTCTCTTTGCCACTTCCTGTTGGGAATATCCCACAAGTAATGGATGAATCCGTGGACTCGATACATCACAAGAGAAATTAATTTATCAGGTAAGCATAAATTATGTTTTCTACCGGTCCACAAGTAAGCTTGTCCTACTGCCGGAAAGATAAATGTTAAGGTTAGTGCCAGTTTTATTTTTCTATGTAAGCAGGGAAAAGTTTGGCACTTATTCAGCTGAAATGCTGCAGGGGTCATTTATTATTATTCCTGTCAGGGTGCAGGTTTTTATGGCAGTTTTTGCAGGTACTGGTAGTGTGAGGAGTTATTTATTTTATTGATGGCTCAGTGAGGATTCGTTTTTAGTAACGGATTGTGTACTTTTATTGGGGGTTTTATTGTTTGTTTTTAAGCCTGTTTTCAAGAAAGTTGTTTTAAAAAAAAATAGCTTTTTTGTCAGCTGTAGGACTGCCTCTTTTAGGGAGCTTCTGATTTTTTGATGTCAGAGCTTTTTTTTGGCACTTTTCTTCACTTCCTGTAGAGTGAGGTGTGCATATTTCAGATGGCTCTGCTGTTTAGAAGGCTTCTTGCTGTTTTTGCTTCTCTAGAATCCGGATTGTAAACGGGGTCATTTTTTTTCCTGAGTTAGCTGCGGGTTGCAGGCCAGGTAGGGCACCTCAGTAATTTTGCTTAGGTGTAGAGTGTTGCCTGGGGTATGTTTTTCTTGATTTGGTAAATGTAGACCTTTTTTTTTTTGTTCTGTATTGTATCCTTTGTTAAAAGATATCTAAAAAAAAGTTTTTTTATTTGCTTTTTTTTTTTGTATTATGGATCAAGAGGCTGTGCAGGATGTTACCTGTATCTTATGTTTTGATGTCCAGGTGGAACCCCCAGTACTTTTTTGTTCTTCATGTATTGAAAGAACTTTAGCTTATAGAAATAGACTTTTTGACCCTGAGCCACCATTAGCTAAGGCGGATGCTGTTCAGGAGCCTCCTGTTTCTGATGTGCCACAGCTGTCTCCGCAAGCGTCCCAATCCTATTCATCTGCACATGCAGTGCCCTGCGTTTCCTCTCATGCTCTGTCTTTGGTTACTTTGCAAGATATTGCTGCCCAGGTATCCTCTGCAGTATCTGAGAGCTGCAGGGAAAACTCAAAAGGAAATTTAAAGAATCAGTAACTAAGGTTTCGGATCCCGAAGTGGTTAATCAAAGTATTTCCTCTCAGAAGTCTGAGGATGAAGATTCTTCGGGTGCATCTGAGGGTGAAATCTCAGATTCAGGCAGTATAATTCCTTCTGTTGATGCTGAAGTTGTGTCCTTCAGATTTAAGCTGGAACACCTCTGCTTGTTAATTAAGGAGGTTTTGGCTACCTTGGATGACTCCGATACTACTATCTTTGTTAACCCTAAGACGTCTAGTAAGCTGAACAAGTATTTTGATGTTTCCTCTGCGGTGGAGGTATTTCCTGTTCCAAACTGTGCTTCTGAGATTATTGCATGGGAGTGGGAGAGACCTGGTATTCCTTTTTCTCCGTCTCCTATTTTTAAGAAAATGTTTCCTATAGCTGACTCTTTTAAGGAGTCGTGGCAAACGGTTCCTCAGGTGAAAGAAGCCATTTCCACTTTGGGTAAGAGGACCACTATTCCCATTGAGGATAGTTGTTCCTTTAAGGATCCAATGGATAAGAAAATATAGGCATTATTAAAGAAAATGTATGTTCACCAAGGTCTTCAATGGCAGCCGGCAGTGTGTATTGCTACTGTTACCAGCGCTGCAGCTTACTGGTTTGATGCCTTGTCTTATTCTATTCAGACCGATACTCCTCTTGAGGAAATCCAGGACAGGATTAAGACTCTTGAGTTTGCCAGTTCCTTTATAATGGATGCTTCCTTACAGGTCATTAAACTAGGAGCAACAATTTCTGGTTTTGTGGTTCTAGCTCGCAGAGCCCTTTGGTTAAAATCCTGGTCTGCGGATGTTTCTTCTAAGTCAAAGTTATTAGCTATTCCCTACAAGGGTAAGACCTGGTTTGGGTGAAATAATTTCAGATATCACAGAAGAAAAGGGATCTTTTCTTCCTCAGGATAAGAAGAATAAGCAGAAAGGGCGTCAGTCATTTTCGTTCCTTTCATAAATTTAGAGGTAAACCCTCCGCTTCCTCTTCCAAGCAGGAACTATCCTAGTCTTCCTGGAACTCTGGTCAGTCTTGGAGAAGGGGAAACAGTCTAAGAAACCTACGGCTGACTCTAAGTCAGCATGAAGGGTCGGCCCCTGATCCAGGAACGGATCTAGTAGGGGGCAGGCTTTCTCAATTTGCTCAGGCTTGGATACAAGATGTCCCAGACCTGTGGGCCGTGGAAATTGTATCTAAGGGGTACAAGATAGAATTCAAGACGTTTCCTCCCAGAGGCAGGTTTCTTCTCTCAAGATTGTCTGTAGACCAGATAAAAAGAGAGGCGTTCTTAAATTGTATAGGATCTTTTTACCCTGGGATTTATAGTTCCAGTTCCTCTGCAGGAACAGAGTCTGGGATTTTATTCAAATATGTTTATGGTTCCCAAGAAAGAGGAGACTTTTAAACCTATTTTAGACCTAAAGTGTTTAAACAAGTTCCTGAGATTACCGTCCTTCAAGATGGAGACTATACGTTCCATTCTTCCTTTGGTTCCAGAGGGTCAGTTTTTGACAACCATAGACTTAAACGATGCGTACCGAGTAGTGTTTTTAGGGACCATAATATACTCCCTACTAATGAAGATATTTCCGACAAAGGTCAGAAAAGCAAAGATCTTCGGCTCTTGTCCTTTAGTCCTCTCCTCGGCCGTCAGTGGCTCTATGTATGGAGGTAATTGGTCTGATGGTAGCTACCAT
Source organism: Bombina bombina (assembly GCF_027579735.1). Lineage (NCBI taxonomy): Eukaryota > Metazoa > Chordata > Amphibia > Anura > Bombinatoridae > Bombina > Bombina bombina. The sequence continues at coordinate 391,129,041 of NC_069499.1, forward strand.
GTACATCATTCCATTTGCTCTGTTCCATCTCAGACCTCTGCAGTTATGCATGTTAAGGCAATGGAACGGGGACTATGTGGATCTGTCTCCGCAAATAGTTCTGGATCAGGCGACAAGGGACTCTCTTCTGTGGTGGTTGTCTCAGGAACACCTCTCCCAGGGAACTTGCTTTCGCAGACCTTCCTGGATGATCATGACCACGGATGCCAGCCTTCTAGGTTGGGGAGCAATTTGGGGGTCATTGAAGACTCGGGAGGAGTCAGTTCTCCCTATAAACATTCTAGAACTGAGAACGATTTTCAATGTTCTACTGGCCTGGCCTCAGTTAGCCCTTAGCCCGGTTTATTAGGTTCCAGTCGGTCAACATAACATCAACCACCAGGGGGGGGGGGACTCGGAGTTCCTTGGCCATGACAGAGGTGCCAGTGGCGGAGTCTCACAACTGTTGTCTTTCTGAGATCTACATCCCAGGAGTGGACAATTGGGAGGCGGATTTTCTGAGCCTACAGACATTTCATCCGGGGGAGTGGAAACTCAATCCGGAAGTATTTTCCAGTTTAATCCTCAGTTGGGGGCAGCCAGAACTGGATCTCATGGCTTCTCAGGAGAATGCCAAGCTTCTGAGGTACGGCTCAAGGTCAAAGGCTTTCTTGATAGATGCTCTGGCGGTTCCTTGGAATTTCAGTCTAGCTTACATATTTCCTCTGTTTGCTCTTCTGCCAAGAGTTATTGCTCGGATCAAGCAGGAGAGGGTGTCAGTAAATCTCATAGCACCGGCGTGGCCTTGCAGGATCCGGTATGCAGATCTAGTGAAAATGTCATCTCTACCTCCGTGGAGACTCCCTCTGAGGAAGGACCTTCTACTTCCGGGTCCTTTTTTTCATCCAAATCTCATTTCTCTGAAGCTGACTGCTTGGAGATTGAACGCTTGATTTTATCGAAGCGTGGGTTTTCAGAGTCGGTCATTGAGACCATGATTCAGGCTCGTAAGCCTGTGACAAGAAAGATTTACTATAAGATATGGCGTAAATATCTGTATTGGTGTGAATCTAGAGGCTACTCTTGGAGTAGAGTTAGGATTCCTAGGATTTTGCTTTTCTCCAGGAGAGTCTGGAGAAGGGTTTGTCAGCTAGTACTCTGAAAGGACAGATTTCTGCGTTGTCTATTTTATTGCATAAGCGGTTGGGGGATGCACCAGATGTGCAATCTTTTTGTCAGGCCTTGGTTAGGATCAGGCCTGTGTTTAAGCCCATTACTCCTCCCTGGAGTCTTAACCTTGTTGTTAGAGTTTTACAGCGGGCTCCGTTTGAACCTATGCATTCCTTAGATATTAAGATGTTATCTTGGAAGGTTTTGTTTCTTGTTGCTATTTCTTCTGCTCGGAGAGTTTCGGAACTCTCAACTCTGCATTTTGATTCTCCTTATCTTATTTTTCATTCTGATAAGGTGGTTCTACGTACTAAATTAGGTTTCCTACCTAAGGTTGTTTCTAACAAGAATATTAATCAGGAGCTCGTGCTTCCTTCTTTGTGTCCTAATCCTCCTCCTCCTAATGAGTGTTTGTTGCACAACCTAGATGATGTGCGTGCTTTGAAGTTTTATCTTCAGGCGACTAAGGACTTTCCTCAGTCTTCTGCTTTGTTTGTTTGTTTTTCTGGGAAGCGCAAGGGTCAGAAAGCTACGGCTACTTCTCTTTGGCTAAGGAGTATTATTCGTTTGACCTATGAGACTGCTGGACAGTAACCTCCTGAGAAAATCACTGCTCATTCCGAGAGGGCTGTTTCTTTTTCCTCGGCATTTAAAAATGAAGCTTCTGTGGAACATATTTGCAAGGCTGCAACTTGGTCCTCTTTGCATACTTTTTCAAAGTTTTATAAATTTGATACTTTTGTCTCGGCTGAGGCTTCTTTTGGGAGAAGGGTTCTTCAGGCAGTGGTACCTTCTGTTTAGGTCTACCTGTCTTGTCCCTTATCGTCTGTGTCCTCTAGCTTGGCTATTGATTGCCACTAGTAATTGATGATTCCGTGGACTCACCATATCTTAGGAAAGAAAACATAATTTATGCTTTCCTGATAAATGTATTTATTTCCGGATATGGTGAGTCCATGGCCCACCCTTTATTTAAAACCGTTATTTTTTCTAAAACCTCAGGCACCTCTACACTTTTGTGTTATCTTCTTTTTCCATTTTTCCTTCGGCTGAATGACTGGGGATTATGGGTAAGGGAAGTGACATATATAGCAGCTTTGCTGTAGTTCTCTTTGCCTCCTCCTGCTGGCCTGGAATAATATTCCCACTAGTAATTGATGATTCCGTGGACTCACCATATCCGGAAAGAAATACATTTATCAGGTAAGCATAAATTATGTTTTTTACATTTATGACTTTTCAAAGGTGGCCTTTGGCAGGAAAGTTCTCTGGGCTCAGTGTTCTCCCCAGATTACAAGTTTAGCGGAGTAAGGGGCCAGATTAGAAGTGTAGCGGGGTAAGCTTTTTGCACACATGAGGTAGCGCCCGCATTACAAGTTAAAAGTAAAGCCAAACTTAGAATATGGTACAACGCGATACTGTATCCCCCTCCCCCACACACACTAGAAGTCAATAGAGCAAAAAAAGTGGGGGGGGGGGAAACTAATACCCTACATATGCGCAAACCCAATCGCATCTCCTCACATGTGCTAACCTGAGATGAAAATATAAATATTTCACATTCCAATGTTCTTCACATAGCAAAATATGTTCTATTTATTCATAGATATTTCTACATATATCTGATGGTGTTTTGGTACCATATTTATCCCTAAATATATTATATATATATATATATATATATATATATATATATATATATAGGAACATCTATTTAAAAATACATGTGCAGAACATTGGAATGTGAAATATTTACAGTAAATACATAGTATAACACTATTAAATATGAATATTGCATAAATGTTTTTACGTGTTTTTGTCTACTTTACTGTAAAGGGCTCCAATGTACTTTTATATACAGTGCTCAGCATAAATGAGTACACCTCAACAGATTTGTCAGAAAACCTTTACTTACCTTTCAGAAACAACATATTCTATGGGACACTATACTACAAAATATTCCCACAAATGCGGGCCATTGCTTGCCACCAAGATATATTAATTTGCACTCACAACAAAGTATTTTTTCCTAACAAATTCATTCAAGATCATGTTGCAAAAATGAATACACGTTAATGAAAGTAATAGGAGCAAAGCGAAATGCCTGACAACAAATTTCTAATGAACAAGAATTCAACTACAGGTGAGTTTAATTATTCATTAACAGGTGTCCATCAGACAGTTGATTTTAAAAGGGCATTGCTTACCAAAGAAAACTCCTTTCCATGCCATGCTGTCAGCAATGGCACCACATGGAAGAGAAATGTCACAAGGCCTGAGAAAGAAAATAATTTCTTTACACAAGAAAGGTGAAGGCTGCAAGAAGATCAGCAAAGCTTTAATTATCAGTGAGAATACTGTAGCAAAAGTGATACAAAAATGTAACTGTAACCATCTCACAGAGACGTCCAGGCCGTCCACAGAAGTTAACACCTCAACAGAAACATCTACTGATGAGAAGGGTTGAAGAAAATTGCTATACAAGTTCACTGCAGTTAGCTAAAGAAGTAGAAAGCTAAACTGGGGTGATTGTTTTCCGTGACGCAATATGGCGTACACTGCAGAGGAATGGCATGCATGGGGGTCATCCACAAAGGAAACCTCTCTTAAAGCCCATGCACAAAAAGGCCCGTCTAGAATTTGCCAGGACACATGCTGAAAAAGAAGACTACTAGTACTCTGGTGTGATGAGACCAAGATAAATGTTTTTGGAACTGATAGCTTCAAAATTGTATGGCGTCACAAAGGTATCGTGCCTACAGTGAAACGTGGTGGCAGTGTCCTTCTGTGGGGCTGCATGAGTGCTGTCGGGGAGTTGCATTTCATTCATGGCATCATGAATTCACAGATGTACTGCTCTATATTTAAAGAGAAGATGCTACCATCACTCAGTGCCTTTGGTCGTTGTGCAGTTTTTCAACATGACAATGATCCAAAACACACATCTAAGGCCACTGTTGCATTTCTGAAGAAGAACAGGGTGAAAGTGATGCATTGGCCAAGTATGTTTCCTGATCTAAACCCAATCGAACACCTATGGGGAATTCTGAAGAGACAAGTTGAGCATCACTCTCCATCCAGCATCCAGGCTCTAAAAGAGGTCGTTCTTGAAGAATGGGAAAAGATAGATGTTACAATATGTCTCCAACTTGTTCATTCCATGCCTAGAAGACTTGGTGCTGTCCTTACAAATCATGGAGGTCATACAAAATACTAGATGTAGTAGTTTTAGTTGTGAGGTGTAGTCATTTGTGCATCACCTACTTTGAGTAAACCTGAAGATTTTGTAATCTAAGTTATATTAGTAACCTTACTTTCATGTAATGAGCTAAACAAATGTTCTCTAAAACTCAGTTTTGTCAAAATTCTGGAAATTATTCTTGTGTTCATTGAGATATTAATTAAAATCTTACTTTTCAAAAGGGGTGTACTCCTTTATGCTGAGTACTGTATGTCTATACATACAGTTGTGCTCATAAGTTTACATACCCTGGTAGAATTTATGATTTCTTGGTCATTTTTCAGAGAATATGAATGATAACACAAAACTTTTCTATCACTCATGGTTAGTGTTTGGCTGAAGCCTTTTATTATCAATCAACTGTGTTTACTCTTTTTAAATCATAATACCAACAGAAACTACCCAAATGACCCTGATCAAAAGTTTACATACCCCAGTTATTAATACCATGTATTGCCCCCTTTAACATCAATGACAGCTTGAAGTCTTTTGTGGTATTTGTGGATGAGGCTCTTCTCAGATGGTAAAGCTGCCCATTCTTCCTGACAAAAAGCCTCCAGTTTCTGTAAATTATTGGGTTGTCTTGCATGAACTGCACGTTTGAGATCTCCCCGGAGTGGCTCAATGATATTGAGGTCAGGAGAATGAGATGGGCACTCCAGAACCTTCACTTTATTCTGCTGTAGCCAATGACAGGTCGACTTGGCCTTGTGTTTAGAATCATTGTCATGTTGGAATGTCCAAGTACGTCCCATGCGCAGCTTCCGGGATGATGAATGCAAATTTTCCTCCAGTATTTTTTGATAACATACTGCATTCATCTTGCCATCAATTCTGACCAAATTTCCTGTGCCTTTGTAGCTCACACATCCCCAAAACATCAGTGATCCACCTCTGTTTTTCACAGTAGGAATGGTGTACCTTTCATCATAGGCCTTGTTGACTCCTCATCAAATGTAGCGTTTATGGTTGTGGCCAAAAAGCTAAATTTTGGTCTCATCACTCCAAGTGACTTTGTGCCAGAAGGTTTGAGGCTTGTCTCTGTGCTGTTTGGCGTATTGTAAGCGGGATACTTTGTGGCATTTTCTTCTGGCGACTCAACCATGCAGCCCATCTTTCTTCAAGTGCCTCCTTATTGTGCATCTTGAAACAACCACAATACATGTTTTCAGAGAGTCCTGTATTTCACCTGGTTATTTGTGGGTTTTTCTTTGTATCCGAACAATTTTTCTCTTGTAAAGGTGTATCCAGTCCACGGGTTCATCCATTACTTGTGGGATATTCTCCTTCCCAACAGGAAGCTGCAAGAGGACACCCACAGCAGACCTGTCTATATAGCTCCTCCCCTAACTGCCACCCCCAGTCATTCTCTTGCAGCTCTCGACAAGAAAGGAAGTATCAAGAGAGATGTGGTGACTTAGTGTAGTTTTTACCTTCAATCAAAAGTTTGTTATTTTTAAACGATACCGGCGTTGTACTGTTTTTACTCTCAGGCAGAAATTGGAAGAAGACTTCTGCCTGGAGGTTTGATGATGTTAGCGGTTTGTAACTAAGGTCCATTGCTGTTCTCACACATAACTGAAGAGTATGGAAAGAAAACTTCAGTTGGGGGGGACGGTCTGCAGATTGCCTGCTTTGAGGTATGTTCAGTATATTTTTTTCTAGAGAGATGATAAAGTCTAGAAAATGCTGACAGTGCCTGGTATATTTAAGGTAAGCCTGATACAGTGATTTAGCAACAACTGGGATCATGCTTGCAAAAAGGGATAATATTCATGTTAATACCTATATTACTTAGTGTAAAAACGTTTGCATGATTTATAAATAAAAACGTTTTTTCTCTGAGAGTGATAAATCCTTATTTGGGACCTAGTTTCCACATGGCTTGTTAGATTACTCCTAGGAGTACTTTTTTTAAGGCCCTCTCACTTTGAGTGCATGGTGGGAGGGGCCTATTTTCGTTTTCAGTCTGAGACATCCAGCTTCCCTGAAGGAGTCCTCTGGCTTATAGGACCTCTATAGAGGGTTTTGTTCCTGCAAAAATCGTTTTTAAGGGCAGGTAGGAGCCACAGCAGAGCTGTGGCAGTGTGTTTGACTGTTTGTTAACAGGTTTAATGTTTTTCTAATTCGTTTTTGGGCCTGAGGGGTTAATCATCCATTTGCAAGTGGGTGCAATGCTGCTTTAGCCCCTTATACACACTGTAAAAATTTCGTAGAGTTTACTACTTTTTTCTACTGTTTTGCAGTTTATGTGGTAGTTTTTTTCTCTTAAAGGCACAGTACCGTTTTTTATTATTGATTTTTTCACATTTATTAAAGTGTTTTCCAAGCTTGCTGGTCTCATTACTAGTCTGTTAAACATGTCTGACATAAAGGAAACTCCTTGTTCATTATGTTTAGAAGCCATTGTGGAACCCCCTCTTAGAATGTGTACCAAATGCACTGACCTTTCTATAAGTTATAAAGACCATATTATGGCTTTTAAAGATTTATCACCTGAGGTTTCTGAGACTGACAAAAGGGAGGTTATGCCATCTAGCTCTCCCCACGTGTCAGAACCTATAACTCCCGCTCAAGGGACGCCAAGTACATCTAGCGCATCCAATGCGTTTACTTTACAAGACATGGCGGCAGTTATGAATCATACCCTCACAAAGGTATTGTCCAAACTGCCAGGGTTACAAGGAAAGCGGGACAGCTCTGGGGCTAGAACAAATACAGAGCTCTCTGACGCTTTAGTAGCTATGTCTGATATACCCTCACAATGTGCAGAAGTTGAAGCAGGAGAGCTTCTATCTGTGGGTGACTTCTCTGATTCGGGGAAGGCATTACTTCAGTCTGACTCTGAAATGACAGCATTTAAATTTAAGCTTGAACACCTCCGCGTGTTGCTCAGGGAGGTTTTAGCGACTCTGGATGACTGTGACACCATTGTAGTCCCAGAGAAATTGTGTAAAATGGACAAATACTTTGCAGTGCCTGTTTACACTGATGTTTTTCCAATCCCTAAGAGGTTTTCAGAAATTATTACTAAGGAATGGGATAGACCAGGTGTGCCGTTCTCTCCCCCTCCTGCTTTTAAGAAAATGTTTCCTATAGATGCCGCTACACAGGACTTGTGGCAGATGGTCCCTAAGGTGGAGGGAGCAGTCTCTACCCTAGCTAAGCATACAACTATTCCTGTCGAGGACAGTTGTGCTTTCTTAGATCCTATGGATAAGAAATTAGAGGGTTTCCTTAAGAAAATCTTTATTCTCCAGCCTCTTGCATGCCTTGCCCCAGTCTCTGCTGCAGCGGCTTTCTGGTTCGAGTCTCTGGAAGAGGTTTTACAGGTAGAGACCCCGTTGGATGATATCCTTGACTGGCTTAAAGCTCTTAAGTTAGCCAATTCATTTATTTCTGACGCCGTTTTTCATTTAACCAAGCTAACGGCTAAAAATTCAGGTTTTGCCATTCAGGCACGTAGGGCGCTATGGCTTAAATCTTGGTCAGCTGATGTCACTTCAAAGTCTAAACTTCTCAAGATCCCCTTCAAAGGGCAGACCCTATTTGGGCCTGGACTGAAGGAGATCATTTCTGATATTACTGGAGGAAAAGGCCACGCCCTTCCCCAGGATAGGTCCAACAAGTTAAGGACCAAACAGACTAATTTTCGTTCCTTTCGAAACTTCAAGAGTGGCGCAGCTTCATCTTCCTCTTCTACAAAACAAGAGGGAAATTTTGCCCAGTTCAAGCCAGTCTGGAGACCTAACCAGGCTTGGAACAAGGGGAAACAGGCCAAAAAGTCTGCTGCTGCCTCTAAGACAGCATGAAGGAGTAGCCCCCGATCCGGGACCGGATCTAGTGGGGGGGCAGACTTTCTCTCTTCGCCCAGGCTTGGGCAAGAGACGTCCAGGATCCCTGGGCTCTGGAGATTGTTTCCCAGGGATATCTTCTGGATTTCAAAGCTTCATCTCCAAAGGGGAGATTTCATCTCTCACAATTATCAGCAAACCAGATAAAGAGAGAGGCATTCTTACATTGCGTTCAAGACCTACTAGTTATGGGAGTGATCCACCCAGTTCCAAAGGAGGAACAGGGGCAGGGCTTCTATTCAAATCTGTTTATAGTTCCCAAGAAAGAGGGAACTTTCAGACCAATCTTGGATCTCAAGATCCTAAACAAATTTCTCAGGGTCCCATCCTTCAAGATGGAGACTATTCGAACCATCCTACCTATGATCCAGGAGGGTCAATATATGACTACCGTGGATTTAAAGGATGCTTATCTACATATTCCGATACACAGGGATCATCATCAGTTTCTCAGGTTCGCCTTAATAGACAGGCATTACCAGTTTGTGACTCTTCCCTTCGGGTTAGCCACGGCACCAAGAATCTTTACGAAGGTTCTAGGGTCCCTTCTGGCGGTTCTAAGACCGTGGGGTATAGCAGTAGCCCCTTACCTAGACGACATCCTGATACAGGCGTCAACTTTTCATATTGCCAGGTCCCATACGGACATTGTTCTGGCATTCCTAAGGTCTCACGGGTGGAAGGTGAACGAAGGAAAGAGTTCTCTCTCACCTCTCACAAGAGTTTCCTTCCTAGGAACTCTGATAGATTCAGTAGAAATGAAGATTTATCTGACAGAGGTCAGGTTGTCAAAACTTCTAACTTCCTGCCGTGGTCTTTATTCCATTTCTCGTCCGTCAGTGGCTCAGTGTATGGAGGTAATCGGATTAATGGTAGCGGCAATGGACATAGTTCCGTTTGCCCGCCTACATCTCAGACCACTGCAACTTTTGCATGCTCAATCAGTGGAATGGGGATTACACAGATTTGTCCCCTCTACTAAATCTGGATCAAGAGACCAGGGATTCTCTTCTCTGGTGGCTATCTCGGGTCCATCTGTCCAAGGGAATGAGTTTCCGCAGGCCAGAATGGACTATAGTAACGACAGATGCCAGCCTTCTGGGCTGGGGTGCAGTCTGGAACTCTCTGAAGGCTCAGGGTTCGTGGACTCAGGAGGAGGCCCTCCTTCCGATAAACATTCTGGAACTAAGAGCGATATTCAATGCTCTTCAGGCTTGGCCTCAGCTAGCTGCGGTCAGGTTCATCAGATTTCAGTCGGACAACATCACGACTGTAGCCTATATCAACCATTAGGGGGGAACAAGGAGCCCCCTGGCAATGTTGGAGGTTTCAAAGATAATTCTATGGGCAGAGGTTCACTCTTGCCATCTCTCAGCTATACATATCCCAGGAGTAGGGAACTGGGAGGCGGATTTTCTAAGTCGGCAGACTTTTCATCCGGGGGAGTGGGAGCTCCATCCGGAGGTATTTGCCCAGTTGATCCAACTTTGGGGCAAACCAGAACTGGATCTCATGGCGTCTCGTCAGAACGCCAAGCTTCCTTGTTACGGGTCCAGGTCCAGGGATCCCAAGGCAGCGCTGATAGATGGTCCTTCAGCCTGGCTTATGTGTTTCCACTGTTTCTTCTGCTCCCTTGTCTGATTGCCAAGATCAAGCAGGAGAGAGCTTTAGTGATCTTGATAGCCCCTGCGTGGCCACGCAGGACTTGGTATGCAGATCTGGTGGACATGTCATCCTTTCCACCATGGACTCTGCCGCTAAGGCAGGACCTTCTACTTCAAGGTTCCTTCAAACATCCAAATCTAATTTCTCTACGTCTGACTGCTTGGAGATTGAACGATTGATTCCAAAGCGTGGTTTTTCCAAATCAGTCATTGATACCTTAATTCAGGCTCGAAAGCCTGTCACCAGGAAAATCTATCATAAGATATGGTGTAAATATCTTCATTGGTGTGAATCCAAGGGTTACTCATGGAGTAAGGTCAGGATTCCTAGGATATTATCTTTTCTCCAGGAAGGATTAGAGAAGGGATTGTCAGCTAGTTCCTTAAAGGGACAGATTTCTGTTCTGTCTATTCTTTTGCACAAACGTCTGGCTGAGGTTCCAGACGTTCAGGGGTTTTGTCAGGCTTTAGTTAGAATCAAGCCTGTGTTTAAACCTGTTGCTCCGCCATGAAGTTTAAATTTAGTTCTTAAAGTTCTTCAAGGGGTTCCGTTTGAACCTTTGCATTCCATAGATATTAAGTTTTATCTTGGAAAGTTCTATTTTTAGTAGCTATCTCCTCGGCTCGAAGAGTTTCGGAGTTATCTGCTTTACAGTGTGATTCCCCTTATCTGATTTTCCATGCAGATAAGGTAGTGTTACGTACCAAACCTGGGTTTCTGCCTAAGGTGGTATCTAATAAGAATTTCAATCAGGAGATTGTTGTTCCTTCCCTATGTCTTAATCCTTTTTCAAAGAAGTAACGTCTATTACACAATCTTGATGTGGTTCGTGCTTTAAAGTTTTATTTGCAAGCTACGAAAGATTTTCGTCAAACATCTGCTTTGTTTGTTGTCTACTCTGGACAGAGGAGAGGCCAAAAGGCTTCGGCAACTTCTCTTTCCTTTTGGCTAAGAAGCATAATTCGCTTAGCTTATGAGACTGCTGGCCAGCAGCCTCCTTAAAGAATTACAGCTCATTCTACTAGAGCAGTAGCTTCCACATGGGCTTTTAAACATGAGGCCTCTGTTGAACAGATTTGTAAGGCGGCGACTTGGTCTTCGCTTCATACCTTTTCTAAATTCTATAAATTTGATACTTTTGCTTCTTCGGAAGGCTATTTTTGGGAGAAAGGTCTTACAGACAGTGGTGCCTTCCGTTTAAGTTTCCTGCCTTGTCCCTCCCTTCATCCGTGTCCTAAAGCTTTGGTATTGGTATCCCACAAGTAATGGATGAACCCGTGGACTGGATACACCTTTACAAGAGAAAACAAAATTTATGCTTACCTGATAAATTTATTTCTCTTGTGGTGTATCCAGTCCACGGCCTGCCCTGTCATTTTAAGGCAGGTGTTTTTTATTTTTAAACTACAGTCACCACTGCACCCTATAGTTTCTCCTTTTTTTCTTGCTTGTCTTCGGTCTAATGACTGGGGGTGGCAGTTAGGGGAGGAGCTATATAGACAGCCCTGCTGTGGGTGCCCTCTTGCAGCTTCCTGTTGGGAAGGAGAATATCCCACAAGTAATGGATACACCACAAGAGAAATAAATTTATCAGGTAAGCATCAATTTTGTTTTCTGGCAGTTGTGGCTGAAATTTTAGTTGGTCTACCTGACCGTGGTTTAGTTTCAACAGAACCCCTCATTTTCCACTTTTTGATTAGAGTTTGAACACTGCTGATTGGCATTCTCAGTTCCTTGGATATCTTTTTATATCCCTTTCCTGTTTTATACAGTTCAACTACCTTTTCCCGCAGATCCTGTGACAATTCTTTTGCTTTCCCCATGACTCAGAATCCAGAAACGTCAGTGTGTGTGTGTATAAAAGGTCAATGCGTTTCTGGACTCCTGACAGACCCTTGCATCTTTCATCCAGTGCTGCACTAATTACAAGCAAACAGAACACAGGTGAGGATGGTTACCTTTAATAGCCATTCAAACCCCTTTGTGTTAACTTGTGTGCATGTTATCAGGCCAAAATCACCAGGGTATGTAAACTTTTGATCAGTCATTTGGGTAGTTTCTGTTGTCATTATGATTTAAAAAGAGTAAACACAGTTGATTGATAATAAATGACTTCAGCGAAACACTAACCACGAGTGAAAGAAAAGTTTTGTGTTATCATTCATATTCTCTGATAAATGGCCAAGAAATCATAAATTCTGCCAGGGTATGTAAACTTATGAGCACAACTGTATATACAAATATAATTATATATGTGTGTATATATACAGTATATATATATATATATATTTAGACATGTATATGTATGTATCTCTATGTTAAAGATCTTTGCCTGTCTTTTTTTTTTTTTTACTAACACCTGAGACCTCATATCTTTAACCCTTTAGTGACCAGACCATTTTTCAATTTTTCTACTGTTAAGGACCAGTGCTGTTTTTACATTTCTTCTACTAGATACGACGAGTCCACGGATTCATCCTTGTGTGATATTATCCTCCTGCTAACAGGAAGTGGCAAAGAGCACCACAGCAGAGCTGTCTATATAGCTCCTCCCTTGACTCCACCCCCAGTCATTCTCTTTGCCTATACTAAGTAATAGGAAGAGGTAAAGTGAAAGAGGTGTTAAAATGATAGTTTTTATTTTCTTCAAGTAAGATTTTTTTATTTTAAATTGCACCGGTGAGTGCTATTTTTTCTCAGGCAGCAGATGGAAGAAGATTTCTGCCTGGAGACTGATGATCTTAGCAATTGTCACTAAGATCCAGAGAAGTTCTCAAAGAATGGCTGAAGAGTACTTGAGAAGCTTCAGTGTGGGGAACGTTTTTTCATGCTACAAGCATTGAGGTATGTTCAGTCATTTTTTTCTGGAGAGACTGTTATTTCAGAACTGGCTGACAGTATTCCCATAAGGGAAGGGGTAAGCAGTAATCCTACATGTGATAGAAGGGTATTACTGGGACCTGTATGTTATGGGCTGAAAAATGGTTGACACTGATAACATAATGTTTTTTGTGCAAAACGATTTTATGTTTGAAGGGCAACTTAACGTTTTTTGTGGGCAAACGTTTTTGTCTTTTAATGGCACTGGAGGGTTCACATGGCTTTCAATATTAGGTTGGGTATATGGAAACCCACATGGCTAGGTTCTAGACCGCTTTACAGCGTTTTTTTACTAGGCAGTGAGACATCGATATAGATGGGCGGGGCCTAATTTTGCGCCTCAGATGTACAGTTGAATTTCCTATGCAAGCAGCAAGCTCCAGCTTCGGTGGGCCTAAACTGAAAGATTTGGCCTAAACAAAGTGATAGAGCGAATTAACAGACCCCTGAGGGCAGGTAGGAAGTGCAGGGGGTTGATTGTTTAATTTCATAACGTTTTTTTCCATTAAGGGTTAAGAATACCTTGTGGTGCAATCTTAGCTGGCAAGATAAGACACATATATACTAAAATTGTGATAATTATAACATTTTAGAGCAGTTTTGGGAAAATTGTACGCTTTTTTACTCTTAAAGGCGCAGTACCGTTTTTCAGATTGTGTTTTTTTTCACTAAATAAAGTGTTTTCAAGACTATTTTTGGTTATTTACTAGTTTGTTTCAACATGTCTGACATTGAGGAAAGTCAATGTTCTATGTGTTTAGAAGCCATTGTGGAACCCCCACTTAAAATGTGTCCCTCATGTACTGAAAGGGCCTTACATTGCAAAGAACATATTTTAGGTGATAAAAGTATGTCTCAGGATGATTCTCAGAAGAGAATCAGGTTATACCATCCAATTCTCCCCAAGTGTCACAACCTTTAACGCCCGCTCAAGCGACACCTAATACTTCTAGCGCATCTAATTCTTTCACCCTGCAAGATATGGCTGCAGTTATGTCTACTACCCTTACAGAGGTATTATCTAAACTGCCAGGTTTACAGGGTAAGTGCAGCAGGTCAGGTATTAGAGTAAATACTGAGCCCTCTGATGTTTTATTGGCCATCTCCAATGTACCCTCACAGTGTTCTGATTTGGGGTGGGGGAATTGCTGTCTGAAGGAGAGCTTTCAGACTCAGGAAAGATGTTCTCTCAAACAGACTCAGATGTGGCGGCCTTTAAGTTTAAGCTTGAACACCTCCGCTTGTTACTCCGGGAGGTTTTAGCGACTCTGGATGATTGTGACCCTATTGTCATCCCACCAGAGAAATTGTGTAAAATGGATAAATATCTAGAGGTCCCTACTTACACTAATGTTTTTCCAGTCCCTAGAAGAATTTCGAACATTGTTACTAAGGAATGGGATAGACCAGGCATTCCGTTCTCTCCCCCTCCTACTTTTAAGAAAATGTTTCCCATAACTGACACCATTTGGGATTCTTGGCAGACGGTCCCTAAGGTGGAGGGAACTATTTCTACCCTGGCTAAGCGTACAACTATACCTATTGAGGACAGTTGTGCTTTCAAAGATCCTATGGATAAAAAATTAGAGGGTCTTCTAAAGAAATTGCTTATTCATCAGGGTTTTCTTCTACAACCTATAGCGTGCATTGTTCCAATAACTACTGCAGCAGCTTTTTGGTTTGAGGCTCTAGAGGAGTCTCTTAAGGTTGAGACCCCATTAGATGATATTTTGGATAGAATTAAGGCTCTCAAGCTAGCTAATTCTTTTATTACAGATGCCGCTTTTCAAATGGCTAAATTAGCGGCAAAGAATGCTGGCTTTGCCATTTTAGCGCGTAGAGCGTTATGGCTTAAGTTTCGGTCTGCTGATGTGTCATCAAAATCCAAGCTTTTACCTATTCCTTTTAAAGGTAAGACCCTATTCTGGCCTGAACTAAAGGAGATCATTTCCGACATTACTGGCGGTAAAGGTCATGCCCTTCCTCGGGACAAGACAGTTAAAATGAGGGCCAAACAAAATAATTTTCGTTCCTTTCGAAACTTTAAAGGTGGGCCCTCTACTTCCTCCTCCTCCACAAAGCAGGAGGGGGATTTTGCACAATCCAAGTCAGTCTGGAGACCTAACCAGACCTGGAATAAAGGTAAACAGGCCAAGAAGCCCGCTGCTGCTACCAAGACAGCATGAAGGGGCAGCCCCCGATCCGGGACCGGATTTAGTAGGGGGCAGACTTTCTCTCTTCGCTCAGGCTTGGGCAAGCGATGTTCAGGATCCCTGGGCATTAGAAATTGTGACCCAGGGATATCGACTAGAATTCAAGGATTTTCTCCCAAGTAGGAGATTTCATCTTTCACGTTTGTCTGTAGACCAGACAAAAAGAGAGGCGTTCTTACGCTGTGTAGAAGACCTATATACCATGGGTGTAATCTGCCCAGTTCCAAAATTAGAACAGGGGCAGGGGTTTTAATCAAATCTGTTCGTGGTTCCCAAAAAAGAGGGAACGTTCAGACCGATTTTAGATCTCAAATGCCTAAACAAATTTCTCAGAGTCCCATCGTTCAAGATGGAGACCATTAGAACTATTTTACCAATGATCCAGGAGGGTCAATATATGACTACAGTGGATTTAAAGGATGCGTATCTTCACATTCCTATCCACAGAGATCATCGCCAGTTTCTCAGGTTCGCCTTCCTGGACAAACACTACCAGTTTGTGGCCCTCCCTTTCGGGTTGGCCACAGCTCCCAGAATCTTCACAAAGGTGCTAGGGTCCCTTCTGGCGGTTCTAAGGCCGCGGGGCATAGCAGTGGCGCCCTATCTGGACGATATTTTGATTCAGGCGTCAACTTACCAGCTAGCCAAATCTTACACGAACATTGTGCTGGCTTTTCTAAGAACTCACGGGTGGAAGGTGAATATACAAAAGAGTTCACTAGTTCCACTGACAAGAGTTCCATTCCTAGGAACTCTGATAGACTCGATAGACATGAAAATATTTCTGACGGAGGTCAGAAAGTCAAAGATCTTAACTACTTGCCGGGCACTTCAGTCCACTCCTCGGCCATCAGTGGCGAAGTGTATGGAGGTCATTGGATTAATGGTAGCGGCAATGGACATTGTTCCGTTTTCTCGCTTACATCTCAGACCACTGCAGCTGTGCATGCTCAGACAGTGGAATGGGGATTATGTGGATTTATCTCCTCAGATCAATCTGGATCTAGAGACCAGAGACTCTCTTCTTTGGTGGTTGTCACAGGATCATCTGTCCCAGGGAATGTGCTTCCGCAGACCAGCATGGGTTATAGTGACGACGGACGCCAGCCTCTTGGGCTGGGTGCAGTCTGGAATTCCCTGAAGGCTCAGGGTGTTTGGACTCAGGAGGAGTCCCTACAACCAATCAATATTCTGGAACTGAGAGCAATATTCAACGCGCTTCAATCGTGGCCTCAGTTGGCTATGGCCAAATTCATAAGGTTCCAGTCGGACAATATCACGACTGTAGCATATATCAATCATCAAGGGGGAACAAAGAGTTCTCTAGCGATGATAGAGGTTTCCAAGATAATTCGATGGGCAGAGACGCACTCTTGCCATATATCAGCAATCTACATCCCAGGAGTGGAGAACTGGGAAGTGGATTTTCTAAGTCATCAGACTTTTCATCCAGGGGAGTGGGATCTCCATCCGGAGGTGTTTGTGACATTGATTCGTCAATGGGGCACACCGGAATTGGATCCGATGGCATCTCGTCAGAATGCCAAACTTCCTTGTTACGGGACCAGATCAAGGGATCCCCAAGCAGTACTGATAGATGCTCTAGCAGTACCTTGGTCGTTCAACCTGGCTTATGTGTTTCCTCCTTTTCCTCTCCTACCTCGTCTGATTACCAGAATCAAACAGGAGAAGGCTTCGGTAATCCTGATAGTGCCTGCGTGGCCACGCAGGACTTGATATGCAGATCTAGTGGAAATGTCATCTCTGCCATCGTGGAAACTGCCACTGAGACAGAACCTTCTAATCCAAGGTCCGTTCCAACATCCAAATCTAAATTCTCTGCAGCTGACTGCCTGGAGATTGAACGCTTAATTTTATCTAAGCGTGGATTCTCTGAGCCGGTCATTGATACCTTGATTCAGGCTCGCAAGCCTGAATCCAAGGGCTACTCATGGAGTAGGGTTAGGATTCCTAGGATTTTGTCCTTTCTCCAAGAAAGATTGGAGAAGGGATTATCAGCTAGTTCCTTAAAGGGACAAATTTCTGCTTTGTCAATTTTACTACACAGACGTCTGGCGGATGTCCCAGACGTTCAGTCTTTTTGTCAGGCTTTAGTTAGAATCAAGCCTGTGTTTAAACCTGTTGCTCTGCCATGGAGTTTGAATTTAGTTCTCAATGTTCTTCAAGGGGTTCCGTTTGAACCCATGCATTCCATAGATAGTAAACTTTTATCTTGGAAAAGTTTTGTTTTTAGTTGCTATCTCTTCTGCTCGAAGATTTTCTGAGCTTTCTGCGTTACAATGTGACTCGCCTTATCTTATATTCCATTCTGATAAGGTGGTTTTGCGTACTAAACCTGGATTCCTTCCTAAGGTTGTTTCAAATAAGAATATTAATCAGGAAATTGTTGTTCCTTCTTTGTGTCCTAATCCTTCTTCTAAGAAGGAGCGTCTGTTACATAACTTGGACGTGGTTCGTGCCTTGAAGTTTTACTTACAAGCGTCCAAGGATTTCCGTCAAACATCTTCTCTAATCCCACAAGTAAGGATGAATCCGTGGACTCATCGTATCGTAGAAGAAATCAATTTATCAGGTAAGCATAAATTTCCTTTTTTGCTGTGTTTTTGTGTTAAGCTGTAATTTTCCTTTTACTCATTTACTGTACCCACACATATTATATACAGTTTTTCTCACCATTAAATGGACTTTCTAAAGATACCATTATTTTCATCATATCATATAATTTACTATAAATATTTTTTATAAAATATGATTACATTTTTTTAAAAAACACACTTTTCTCTTGTTAAGTGTATCCAGTCCACGTATCATCCATTACTTGTGGGATATTCTCCTTCCCAACAGGAAGTTGCAAGAGGATCACCCACAGCAGAGCTGCTATATAGCTCCTCCCCTTACTGCCATATCCAGTCATTCTCTTGCAACTCTCAACAAAGATGGACGTAGTAAGAGGAGAGTGGTGTATTATAGTTAGTTTTTTAACTTCAATCAAAAGTTTGTTATTTTTAAATGGTACCGGAGTGTACTGTTTATCTCAGGCAGTATTTAGAAGAAGAATCTGCCTGCATTTTCTATGATCTTAGCAGAAGTAACTAAGATCCATGGCTGTTCTCACATATTCTGAGGAGTGAGGTAACTTCAGAGAGGGAATGGCGTGCAGGTTTTCCTGCAATAAGGTATGTGCAGTTAATATATTTCTAGGGATGGAATTTGCTAGAAAAATGCTGCTGATACCGGATTAATGTAAGTTAAGCCTTAAATGCAGTGATAGCGACTGGTATCAGGCTTATTAACAGAGATACATACTCTTATAAAAGTGTAATATAATACGTTTGCTGGCATGTTAATCGTTTTTATATATGTTTGGTGACAAAACTTATTGGGGCCTAGTTTTTTTCCACATGGCTGGTTTAATTTTTACCTAGAAACAGGCTTTCCACTGTTGCAATATGAGTGGGAAGGGCCTATTTTAGTGCTTTTCTGTGCAGCTAAAAATACTGACAGAGACATTCAGCTTCCCTCTGCATGATACAGGACATCTCTGAAGGGCTCAAAAGGCTTCAAAGTCGTGTTTGAGGAGGGTAACAATCACAGTAGACTGTGGCAGTTGTTGTGACTGTGTTTAAAAAACGTTTTTGTCATTTATTATTCTGTTTTTGTTATTAAGGGGGTTAATCATCCATTTGCAAGTGGGTGCAATGCTCTGCTGACTTGTTACATACACTGTAAAAATGTTGTTAGTGTAACTGCCTTTTTTCACTGTTATTTCAAATTTTGTCAAAATTTGTTTCTCTTAAAGGCACAGTAACATTTTTTATATTGCTTGTTAACTTGCTTTAAAGTGTTTTCCAAGCTTGCTAGTCTCATTGCTAGTCTGTACAAACATGTCTGAAACAGAGGATACTTGTTCATTATGTTTAAAAGCCATGGTGGAGCCCCATAGGAGAATGTGTACTAAATTTATTGATTTCACCTTAAACAATAAAGATCAGTCTTTATCTATAAAAGAATTGTCACCAGAGGGGTCTGTCGAGGGGGAAGTTATGCCGACTAACTCTCCCCACGTGTCGGACCCTTCGCCTCCCGCTCAAGGGACGCACGCTAATATGGCGCCAAGTACATCAGGGACGCCCATAGCGATTACTTTGCAGGACATGGCTGCAATCATGAATAATACCCTGTCAGAGGTATTATCCAGATTGCCTGAATTGAGAGGCAGACGCGATAGCTCTGGGGTTAGACGAGATACAGAGCGCGTAGATGCTGTAAGAGCCATGTCTGATACTGCGTCACAATATGCAGAACCTGAGGACGGAGAGCTTCAGTCTGTGGGTGACATCTCTGAATCGGGGAGACCTGATTCAGAGATTTCTAATTTTAAATTTAAGCTTGAGAACCTCCGTGTATTGCTTGGGGAAGTATTAGCTGCTCTGAATGACTGTGACACAATTGCAGTGCCAGAGAAATTGTGTAGGCTGGATAAATACTATGCAGTGCCGGTGAGTACTGATGTTTTTCCAATACCTAAAAGGCTTACAGAAATTATTAGTAAGGAGTGGGATAGGCCTGGTGTGCCCTTTTCCCCACCATCTATATTTAGAAAAATGTTTCCAATAGATGCCACTACACAGGACTTATGGCAGACTGTCCCTAAGGTGGAGGGAGCAGTTTCTACTTTAGCAAAGCGTACCACTATCCCGGTTGAGGACAGTTGTGCTTTTTCAGATCCAATGGATAAAAAATTAGAGGGTTACCTTAAGAAAATGTTTATTCAACAAGGTTTTATTTTACAGCCCCTTGCATGCATTGCGCCTGTCACTGCTGCGGCGGCATTCTGGTTTGAGGCCCTGGAAGAGGCCATCCATACAGCTCCATTGACTGAAGTTGTTGACAAGCTTAGAACTCTTAAGCTAGCTAACTCATTTGTTTCTGATGCCATTGTTCATTTGACTAAACTAACGGCTAAGAATTCCGGATTCGCCATCCAGGCGCGTAGGGCGCTATGGCTCAAATCCTGGTCAGCTGATGTGACTTCAAAGTCTAAATTACTCAACATTCCTTTCAAGGGGCAGACCTTATTCGGGCCTGGTTTGAAAGAAATTATTGCTGACATTACTGGAGGTAAGGGTCATACCCTTCCTCAGGACAGGGCCAAATCAAAGGCCAAACAGTCTAATGTTCGTGCCTTTCGAAATTTCAAGGCAGGTGCAGCATCAACTTCCTCTG
This sequence comes from Bombina bombina, assembly GCF_027579735.1. Classification (NCBI taxonomy): domain Eukaryota; kingdom Metazoa; phylum Chordata; class Amphibia; order Anura; family Bombinatoridae; genus Bombina; species Bombina bombina. The sequence continues at coordinate 391,149,290 of NC_069499.1, forward strand.
CTTCAAAACAAGAGGGAACTTTTGCTCAATCCAAGCAGGCCTGGAAACCTAACCAGTCCTGGAACAAGGGCAAGCAGGCCAGAAAGCCTGCTGCTGCCTCTAAGACAGCATGAAGGAGCGGCCCCTATCCGACAACGGATCTAGTAGGGGGCAGACTCTCTCTCTTCGCCCAGGCGTGGGCAAGAGATGTTCAGGATCCCTGGGCGTTGGAGATCATATCTCAGGGATATCTTCTGGACTTCAAAGCTTCTCCTCCACAAGGGAGATTTCACCTTTCAAGATTATCTGCAAACCAGATAAAGAAAGAGGCATTCCTAAGCTGCGTACAAGATCTCCTTGTAATGGGAGTGATCCATCCAGTTCAGTGGACGGAACAAGAACAGGGGTTTTATTCAAATCTGTTTGTGGTTCCCAAAAAAGAGGGAACCTTCAGACCAATTTTGGATTTAAAGATCCTAAACAAATTCCTCAGAGTTCCGTCATTCAAGATGGAAACTATTCGAACCATTTTACCACATGATCCAAGAGGGTCAGTACATGACCACAGTGGACTTAAAGGATGCCTACCTTCACATTCCGATTCACAAGAATCATCATCAGTTCCTGAGGTTTGCCTTTCTAGACAGGCATTACCAATTTGTAGCTTTTCCATTCGGGTTGGCTACAGCCCCAATAATTTTTACAAAGGTTCTGGGCTCACTTCTGGCGGTCCTAAGACCGCGAGGCATAGCGGTGGCTCCTTACCTGGACGATATCCTGATACAGGCGTCAAGCTTTCAAATTGCCAAATCTCATACAGAGATAGTTCTGGCATTCCTGAGGTCGCATGGGTGGAAAGTGAATGAAGAAAAGAGTTCTGTATCTCCTCTCACGATGGTTTCCTTCCTAGGGACTCTAATAGATTCTGTAGAAATGAAAATTTACCTGACGGAGTCCAGGTTATCAAAACTTCTAAATGCTTGCCGTGTTCTTCACTCCATTCCGCGCCCCACGGTGGCTCAGTGCATGGAAGTAATCGGCTTAATGGTAGCGGCGATGGACATAGTGCCATTTGCGCGCCTGCATCTCAGACCGCTGCAATTATGCATGCTCAGTCAGTGGAATGGGGATTACACAGATTTGTCCCCTCTACTAAATCTGGATCAGGAAAACAGAGATTCTCTTCTCTGGTGGTTATCTCAGGCCCATCTGTCCAAGGGTATGACCTTTCGCAGACCAGATTGGACAATTGTAACAACAGATGCCAGCCTTCTAGGTTGGGGTGCAGTCTGGAACTCCCTGAAGGCTCAGGGTTCATGGACTCAGGAGGAGAAACTCCTCCCAATAAATATTCTGGAGTTAAGAGCAATATTCAATGCTCTTCTGGCTTGGCCTCAGCTAGCAACACTGAGGTTCATCAGATTTCAGTCGGACAACATCACGACTGTGGCTTACATCAACCATCAAGGGGGAACCAGGAGTTCCCTAGCGATGTCAGAAGTCTCCAAGATAATTTGCTGGGCAGAGACTCACTCTTGCCACCTGTCAGCGATCCATATCCCAGGTGTAGAGAACTGGGAGGTGGATTTTCTAAGTCGTCAGACTTTTCATCCGGGGGAATGGGAACTCCATCCGGAGGTGTTTGCTCAATTGGTTCTCCGTTGGGGCAAATCAGAATTGGATCTCATGGCATCTCGCCAGAACGCCAAGCTTCCTTGTTACGGATCCAGGTCCAGGGACCCAGAAGCGGCACTGATCGATGCTCTAGCAGCGCCTTGGTTCTTCAACCTGGCTTATGTGTTTCCACCGTTTCCTCTGCTCCCTCGTCTGATTGCCAAAATCAAACAGGAAAGAGCATCAGTGATATTGATAGCGCCTGCATGGCCACGCAGGACCTGGTATGCAGACCTAGTGGACATGTCATCCTTTCCACCATGAACTCTGCCTCTGAGACAAGACCTTCTAATACAAGGTCCTTTCAATCATCCGAATCTACTTTCTCTGAGACTGACTGCATGGAGATTGAACGCTTGATCGCTTGAGTCAGTAATTGATACCTTAATACAGGCACGAAAGCCTGTCACCAGGAAAATTTACCACAAGATATCGCGTAAATATCTTCATTGGTGTGAATCCAAGAATTACTCATGGAGTAGGGTTAGGATTCCTAGGATATTGTCCTTCCTCCAAGAGGGTTTGGACAAAGGATTATCAGCTAGTTCTTTAAAGGGACAGATTTCTTCTCTGTCTATTCTTTTACACAAGCGTCTGGCAGAAGTTCCAGACGTTCAGGCATTTTGTCAGGCTTTAGTTAGAATTAAGCCTGTGTTTAAACCTGTTGCTCCTCCATGGAGCTTACACTTGGTTCTTAAAGTCCTTCAAGGGGTTCCGTTTGAACCCCTTCATTCTATTGATATCAAACTTCTTTCATGGAAAGTTCTTTTTCTGATGGCTATTTCCTCGGCTCGAAGAGTCTCGGAGTTATCTGCCTTACATTGTGATTCTCCTTATCTGATCTTTCATTCAGATAAAGTTGTTCTGCGTACAAAACCTGGGTTTTTACCTAAGGTGGTTTCTAACAAGAATATCAATCAAGAGATTGTTGTTCCATCATTATGTCCTAATCCTTCTTCAAAGAAGGAACGTCTTTTGCATAATCTAGACGTAGTCCGTGCCTTGAAGTTTTACTTACAGGCTACTAAAGATTTTCGCCAAACATCTAACCTGTTTGTTGTTTACTCTGGACAGAGGAGAGGTCAGAAGGCCTCGGCAACCTCTCTTTCTTTTTGGCTTCAGAGTATAATCCGTTTAGCTTATGAGACTGCTGGACAGCAGCCTCCTGAAAGGATTACAGCTCATTCTACTAGAGCTGTGGCTTCCACCTGGGCCTTTAAAAATGAGGCCTCTGTTGAACAGATTTGCAAGGCTGCAACTTGGTCTTCCCTTCATACTTTTTACAAATTTTACAAATTTGATACTTTTGCTTCTTCGGAGGCTGTTTTTGGGAGAAAGGTTCTACAGGCAGTGGTTCCTTCCGTTTAAGTTCCTGCCTTGTCCCTCCCATCATCCGTGTACTTTAGCTTTGGTATTGGTATCCCACAAGTAATGGATGATCCGTGGACTGGATACACTTAACAAGAGAAAACATAATTTATGCTTACCTGATAAATTTATTTCTCTTGTAGTGTATCCAGTCCACGGCCCGCCCTGTCCTTTTCAGGCAGGTCTAAATTTTAATTAAACTACAGTCACCACTGCACCCTATGGTTTCTCCTTTCTCGGCTTGTTTCGGTCGAATGACTGGATATGGCAGTGAGGGGAGGAGCTATATAGCAGCTCTGCTGTGGGTGATCCTCTTGCAACTTTCTGTTGGGAAGGAGAATATCCCACAAGTAATGGATGATCCGTAGACTGGATACACTACAAGAGAAATAAATTTATCAGGTAAGCATAAATTATGTTTTTCTTTTTAAAACTGTGAGAGTCCACAGCTGCATTCATTACTTTTGGGAATACAGAACCTGGCCACCAGGAGGAGGCAAAGACACCCCAGCCAAAGGCGTAAATACCTCCCCCACTCCCCTCATCCCCCAGTCATTCTTTGGCTTTCGTCACAGGCGGTTGGCAGAGAAGTGTCAGAAGAATACAGAGTAGTCTCTTATGGAGGGTAAGTACTCTTCGAGATGGGACTGGAGTTTTAAGTAGTCATGTCAGCCTCTCAGTGAGAGCATGGATGAAAGTTAGAGTCCGGAGATGCAGGGACAGTCTTTCTGCGAGACCATCCCAACTCCATAAGCAATCAGCGTTGACAGGTTTTGCTGCCTGCTTTTGTCACTGAAGTCCATGTCAGAAGCAAAAAATACTATCTGTCAAACTAAAAGGGCCGTGTTAATGTTCCACGGCATAGATTCCGATAAGATCGTTTCCTTTTCATTGTGGGAATATAGTGTAATGACAGAAGACAGGGTCTCAGTGGGACTCATTTATCTTTATGGAATCAAGGGTTAATATCTCCTGAGGGGGGTTATTGAACAGTGGGGGACTTTAATAATGTTTGTTATGTGATTCTTTCTGCTTATGTATAATGATGTTGGGGCTCATGGCTTTTATGGAACGTAAAAAGAGTTGTGCAGTTCTTGTGGACTGGCGGACTTTTCCTTAAGCCTGCATGTTGCACCTCGTGACCGGGTGTGGTCACGTTTTCATTCTCCATTTCCGTATTCCTGACCGAGTGTCGGAGAGGGCCTGTTTCTCTACTTGTCTGGGTCATAGGAGGTGGTTAGTGCCCCAGCCATTGGGGGTGTAAGGCACTAGTTATTTTTATCCATAATTTAATCAGTCAATTTATGGAGGATTCTGATTTTTCGGAGAAGGAATTCTCTGATTCAAATTCTGTTCCTTGCGTAGATTGGGGGGAGGCTAGGGTATTCCAGCCCAATCAATTAATGTTCCGTATACCGTTATAGAGTGCTATTTTTCCCCAATGGGAAGAGGCTAGAGACCACTGAGCCGTCCGCTTCTGAGGATTCTGCTTCCCGTGAGGTGCGTTCCCTAGTATCTTCTGTTCCTACACAGGCAGTTGTCCCATATACCGTTACCCCTTCTCCAGAAGGAGGTTTATTTCCACCAGAGGTTACTGCACGGTTTCGCATGGCCATATCTTTGACGTTGGAGCACTTACATCTTCCTGATTGCAAACAAAGAGCTCATCCGTGTCTTCTTACCCTGGGTGCGTCAGGTGAGAGTTTGAATATATCAGATATTTCCTCCGGGGAAGCGGTTCCCTCTGAGGCTTCAGGGGTGTACTGCCTTCAGGGTCGGGGTCTTCAGATGTCCCGCTGGAGGTGAGTTTCGCCTTAAGATTCAGAATGGCGTACCTGCGTGTACTGCTGAGGCATGTGTTGGAGACTTTGGAGGATCCCTGTTCGGATTTGTCAACAGATCCTCGGTCTTCTGAATCAGTCGGTGAACAGCGCTAGACGAGTGGAGGTTTTCTACTCCTCATCGTCTCTTCTTGTGTATATAATCCCAGTTCTGAGCTCTTGAGTAATGGGGTCTCTGACAGGCTGGCCCTGTTAGTATTTCCATTCCTTTGGTCGTTTTCACCTACGGGTGTTGCCTACTTTCTTTTAATCCGGTTAGGATGTATTTTATTTTCTTTTGTTCCAGGGCTCGAGACTGTTGTTGATTTTTCCTTTTAGGAAAACTTTTTCTTTTCTGGGATTTTGGTACTAGCAATTTTATGGTCGCAATAGATGTTACTTCCGGCAGAAGTAAAAAAAAAAAAAAGTTTAAGAGACAATGTTTTAAGCCTCTGAGCTTATTTGTCTATCATTTGTCTGGCTATTTAGTCTAGCCCTGCTAGGGTTAGAACTTTCAGTTGACCTTGAACAGTTCTGTTGTACAGTGGACATCAGGCTGACTGGTTTATTCTGTTCTTTTGAGGTTGATATCAGACATGTTGTATCCTTGACAACATTCCTTTTAAGGGCAATTGGTAGTTTATTGTAGGCTAGGGGGTTTTTTTATTTGGGGGGGGCTTTTTTATTTTGATAGGGCTATTAGATTAGGTGTAATTCTTTTTTATTTTTGATCATTTGTTTCTTATTTTTCGTAATTTAGTGTTTTGTTTTTGTTGTAATTAGAAACTTTTTGTAATTTTTAGAGTAGTGATAGGATTGTTTTAATGTTTAGTTTAATTTAATTGGTAGTTAGTTTAATTGTAGTTTAATAATTATCTTAGTTTAATTGTTAATTTATTTAATTTGACAGGTAAGTCTTAATTTAATTTAAGATAGGGAAATTGTAATTTTAATATAAAGTTAGGGGGGGTGTTAGGTTTAGGGGTTAATAGTTTATTTAAGTATATTTTGTTGTGGGGGGCTTGCGGTTTAGGGGTTAATAGGTTTATTATAGCAGCGGAGTGGGCGGACGGCAGATTAGGGGTTAATTATGTTTAAATAGTGTTTGCAATGCGGGAGGGTGGCGTTTTAGGGGTTAATAGGTTTATTATAGTGGCAACGATGTTGGGGATCGGCTGAATAGGGGTTAATACACATTAATAGTGGCAGCGATGTCTGGAGTGGCAGATTAGGGGTTAATAACTTTGTTATAGTTTTTGCAATGCGGGAGGTCCTCAGTTTAGGGGTTAATAGGTAGTTTATGGGTGTTAGTGTATTTTTTAACACTTAAGTTATGAGTTTTATGTTACAGCTTTGTAACGTAAAAGTCATAACTACTGACTTTAGATGGCGGTACAGATCTTGTGGTTATAGAGTGTACCGCTCACTTTTTAGGCCTCCCAGGCAAACTCGTAATACCGGCGATATGGGAGTCCCATTGAAAAAGTACTTCTTTAAAAGTGCAGTACTGACGTTACGTGACTGGCTAAAAGGTGTGCGGTACACCTATACCTACAAGACTTTTAATAGCAGTGTTAGGGAAAATGAAGCGTTATGGGCCATGACTATGCTCTTTGACTTTTAACGCAAAACTCGTAATCTATCTGATAGCTGGGATTACGGATCCAGCCATGGCAGTATATTTGCAGTTCCTGAGGTCCATTGGACAGGAGCTAGGGTTCTCCCTTCTGAACAGAGCCCCCCAATGGCTCAAGAATAAAGTAAGTGACTGCAAACCAGTAGTTGCAGGTTCAATCCTGGCCACACGTCTGACGTGTTCATTTACATTTAGTCCAAGTGGCTTTTAAGGAGGGGACCAGATGACTTCCGGTGTAGGGGGTGATTAATTCCCCTCCTTTGGTGCTCCATTGGGGATTGAATTGTCCTTTTTGGTTCCGATCTCCTTAGGCAGTGTTTCTCTTTACTTTTTAGAGGATTGCTGTATTTTTCGCTTCACCTTGTGTTTGGGGAAGACTTCCTGTCATCTGGTTGAGGAGTCCTGATTCTTAGTGACCGTTTTTTTCTGGTAGTATCCTCCCTTTGATCCTATATACTTGGGGATCTGGGGGATTGTTATGCAGTCTCTTTGTCGTCACATAATAAGAATTTTTTAGGATGCTCATTCATTCGTCATATTCCTTGAGCTGTGGAGTGTTGATCCAGACTGGATCTTTTGAGACTGTCATATTCTCAAACAAGGATTAATCTCTAAGGTTCCAGTTTTGATCTCTTTGGTGTCCTACCTTTGTCTTTGATCTGTGTTCCAGATTTTCATGGACTTTGGATCTGTCCGGCGTCCAGTAGTTTGGTTTTCCGGTCCTTGGGAAATCTCCTTGTTCCTACGGGGTGGTTCATTTTTCTTTTCCGGAGATATGGAGGAAGTTTTTCCTGGTAGTTTCTCTACTGGAATCTTCCTGGGTTGCTTGATTTCCTGATATTTTGGAGGACATGTTTTACTGCGCCTCTCCAGTTGGGTCCTCCTGAGGTAGTTTCCTTATCTGTCTCCAGGAGTTTAATGGGGGGGTCCCTCTTTGCTGAGATGCAATCGTGGCTGGAGATCGTTTTATGATCTCCGGGCCTGGTCGATGCTGTAATGTTTAATCTTCCTTGTCATTTTGGATCTTGCCAGTCGCTTCTGTGAAGGGACAGTTCGATCGGAGTTGGGGTCAGGGAATCTGACTGCTCTGTTTGGGCATCGACCACGTACTCCTTCCTTAAGCTGGGAGGCCTTGCAGTTGATTCGGATGATATGGAACCTTCCCTCAGTGGGTAGCTGGTTCTTCTTTATTGGTCAGGGTGTCGTCCTCCCTTACCCCGTTTTTCTAGTTGGGGGGGAGTTGGTCCGCCCTGTTTTATCAGTTTTTTTTTCTCTTGTACCATTCCAGGAAAGTCCTGGTACTGGTTTGCTAGCTTCTCGGTTGGCTAGTTATTATGGCTTGACATTTAGCCTGACTGTCTATTCGATGGAAGCCTGTGGCTTTCGTTCGTGGCGTCCTTGGATGTTTCTATAGGTTCATGTTCTGCTCCCGGGGTTCTGACCTACGGGTGTTCAGTTTCTATGTGCTAGACAGCTGTCTGTGGTAAGGTAGTTATGTTCTAGCTTTTTGTCCTTATAGGACTTCAGTTCTGGTTAAGGCTTTACATGGTAGGTCCATGTTAGGAGGTGGTCTGGAATTTGTCCTTTCTTTGTTCTCCTCCATCGGTAGAGTATTTCTCTACAGGGCTTTGTCCTCTTGCAGCCTTGTAATCCGTTCGGTTTCGAGTTGTACTAGGGGCTTCTCCCTCTTTTTGTCCTTAAAGGGACACTGAACCCAAATTTTTTCTTTCGTGATTCAGATAGATAATGAAATTTTAAGCAACTTTCTAATTTACTTTTATTATCAAATTTTCTTCATTTTCTTGGTATCTTTATTTGAAATGCAAGAATGTAAGTTTAGATGCCGGCCCATTTTTGGTTAACAACCTGGGTTGTTCTTGCTGATTGGTGGATAAATTCATCCACCAATAAAAAAGTGCTGTCCAGTGTTCTGAACCAATAAAAAAAGCTTAGATGCCTTCTTTTTCAAATAAAGATAGCAAGAGAACGAAGAAAAATTGATAATAGGAGTAAATTAGAAAGTTGCTTGAAATTGCATGCTCTATCTAAATCACGCAAGTAAAAAATGTGGGTTCAGTGTCCCTTTAAGTTTCGAGGATTGTTTCTGGAGGTCCTTTCGGACTTTCTTATCTGTTCCTTACTTTTCTCTTAGTTATGGAGAATGTGGGGAGTTTGTTTGTTGTTCTCCTTACCATTGACCGTGGTGAGGGTTTATTTTTTGTGTGCCTCTAGACAATGGGACTTTTGTCTCCTCAGAGGCTTTTGTGCTCAGTTGAGTCCAGTATTATGAGTGGTCTCTATCAGGGATCCTTATGGTTCTAATTGATGGGTAATAAGTAATGAATGCAGCTGTGGACTCTCCCCATTTTAAGAAGAAAAACTTAAATTATGTTTACCAGATAATTCTTCTATATGGGGAGAGTCCACAGCTCCCCGCCCGTAATTTTTCTGTGGGCGGCCTTAAATTCCTTTCTTGTTCATTCTTCTGGCACCTTTTACACCCTGATATTTCTACTGTTGTTCCTTGTTTCCTTGGCAGAATGACTGGGGGATAAGGGGAGTGGGGGAGGTATTTAAGCATTTGGCTGGGGTGTCTTTGCCTCCTTCTGGTGTCCAGGTTCTGTATTCCCAAAAGTAATGAATGCAGCTGTGGACTCTCCCTGTACAGAAGAAAAGAAAATTATCTGGTAAGCATAATTTTAAGTATTTCTAACTTTGACCCCCAAAATCTCTTATGCATCTACAACCACCAAAAAACTACCATGCTAAATAGTTTCTAAATTTTGTCTTGAGTTTAGAAATACCCAATGTTTACATGTTTGCTCTTTTTACAATTTATAGGGCAATAAGTACAAGTAGCACTATTTCCAAACCATTTTTTTTTTTGTTTCTCAAAATTAGCGAGTTATATTGTAACACTGATATCTGTCAGGAATCCCTGAATAACCCTACACATATATATATATATATTTTTTAGTAGACAACCCAAACTATTGATATAGGCCCATTTTGGTATATTTTATGTCACTATTTCACCGCCAAATGCGATAAAAAAAAAATCGTTAACTTTTTCACAATTTTAGGTTTGTCACTGAAATTATTTACAAACAGCTTGTTCAATTATGCCACAAATGGTTGTAAATGATTCTCTGGGATCCCCTTGTTCAGAAATAGCAGACATATATGGCTTTGGCATTGCTCTTTGGTAATTAGAAGGCCGCTAAATGCTGCTGCGCACCACACTTAATTAGGGGGTTAATTAGGTAGCTTGTAGGGTTAATTTTAGCTTTAGTGTAGAGATCAGCCTCCCACCTAACATACCACACCCCCTGATCCCTCCCTGACCCCCCTCAAACAGCTCTCTTCCCCTCCCCCAAAAGTCATCCCCATCTTAAGTACAGGCAGAAAGTCTGTTTTTTTTTTTTTTTATGTATATATTTTCTGCATGATAGTAATTATCCCTACCCCCCTCCCCACCAAACAGCTCTCTAACCCTCCCCCCTCTAACTGTTAGGCGCCATCTTAGGTACTGCCAGCTGTCTGCCGGTACCCAGTTTCCAGTAAAATTGGGCTAAAATTTTTTTAAAAATTAAATAAACCTGTTTTTTCCTGTAGTGTAGCTACCCCCCTCAATAACCTACCTCGCTCCCCCTCCCAGGTCCCTTTCCCAAATCTCTTAACACCCTCTCCCTCCTTCCCACTCACATCCCACTTTCCGTAGTGTAGCAGTCCCATCTGCTCTCGCCCCTCACACCAATCCAGCGATGAGCCGCCCACCCGCCTCCCTCCTGTCCCTCCCATGCCACCAACAATCGGCACCATCGCTGGCCGATACAGAGTGTGCATCGGTTGCTTACCAGAGGGTATTGCAGGATGCCTCAATATCGAAAGCGGCTGGAAGCGACCCCTGAGGACGTGCCAGGCACATCCTTGGTCGTTACCGACCGGTTTTTGTAGGCCCTGTCTGGTACATCCTTAGTCGTTAAGGTGTTAAGCCCTTAAAACTTTTTTGTGTGATTTTATTTTTAAATGTTTATTAGATATTGTTATGAGTGTAACTGTACTTTCTAATGTATTTTTGAGGTGTTTTGTGACAGTTTTTGTTTTGTAAAACACTTAACCAGAGCTCTGAGAAAGCGGTACTCATTCTAGAATCACAATTGTGCTCAAATGATGGCGTTTACTTTCATCTTTACTTTCATACGAGCGGTAAACCCAACGCATGCATACACCTGCGATAAACCCCTTTTGACGTGCGCATAATTCTTAAGGCGCCAGACGTAATCTAGCCCTTAATAGGCTCATCACCAAGGTGATTTTAAAATTAGCTAATATTAAATGTTTTTGTTGCATAAATTATCATTAAATCAATTTTGTGTTAAATTATGCAATTGAACCTGGCTACTTCATAACGGCAACTAGCTGGCATAATTTTCTGAGGAGAACACTGTTACTGTTGTGCCTGATTAGTCTCAGTAACTGCCTTACCATTTAGTTCTGCCCTATTTCTGGAGACCTCATGGATTTCATTTAAAATGTATGCTTACCTGAAAATAGTTTCTTTCATGATGATGGGAGCCTAAGATCCTGTCTTATATTTGCCTCTGAAGGAGGAAGAAGAAGAATGTAGGTGCTCCAGTTCTTCTGTGAGAGGGGATCTCAGACTGATTTGAGGACCATTTTTCCTCAGAGAGCTACTGTTTGGACATAGGGAAGCTTATTTATTGGGTAGTGGCACAATTACACCCAGTGGGAGTTAGTCACAGGCCTGCCACAGGTGTCGCAGGGACAGGTCCTTAGCCTCCTCCTGTTGGATCATCGTTATACTCCACATACTTAAATACTCTGCTGTCACTCATACAGCACTAGATTGGCTATCTACTGGAAGAAGTGTTTTTCTGCACATGGTAACTCCGGTAGAGTGGGTGCTTATTAGGTAAGTATGTAATTTATTTATGTTGGTACTCACATAGCCTATAAGCTATTAGCAGGTGCACTTTGTCATATCGCTGCTCCCCCAGGCCGTTGCCATGGCCGCAACTGGTTGTTGTGCGGCACACGGCGGTGACATCACTGCGCACCATGATTGCTGCTTTGCTCATTTCCTGTCCATCTGTACCTCCACCTGGGCGTGAGCTTCCCCCTACTCTTAGTGTAAACTCCTTCAGTCTGTAAGTGCCCTAGTATAGGTTTGCCTCTGTGTACTCCTGGGTGCTATTTTTTGCTGTTTACTATTGTACTTTACTGGACTGCCTGCTTGTTACTGAAGCCTGCATTGCCTATTGACCATTCTACTGCTTAACCCTTTTGATACTCAGAAAGATTTGACTGCCTGCTTGTTACCGAACCCTGCATTGCCTGTTGACCATTCTACTGATTAACCCTTTTGATACTCAGAAATATTGGTCTGCCTGCTTGTTACTGAACCCTGTATTGCCTATTGACCATTCTACTTTTAACCCTTTAGATATTTAGAAAGATTGGACTGCCTAGTGACCATTCCTATGCGTAACCCTTCGATTCTCAGACACTTTGGACTGCCTCTTCTCACTGAACCATGCACTGCCTGGTGAGCATTTCTTTTATTTTTATGTTTCTCAGGGGCATAGTACTGTCTGCTTACTTCTGAACCCTACTTGGTGACCTGCTCTACATTAACCCTTGCAGCTTGTGGTGTCAACTGTTCCTGTACTTCCTCATTCCTTCAAACTGTTATACTTCGTTCTCAGATTTTTCCTTATCTTTCTACTTGATGCTGGTATAAGAAGACTACTGGCCAGGATTCGTCTGATAAGGAAATATCCCATGAAAATTACCCATTAAGTGTTGTACATCATAGCCAGGGTACTTTTATGACAGGCATTTATCCTCTTGGGCTGCAGAAACCTAGATTTTTTAAATATACACCTTATGGTTTTTCTACTCTTTTGGCTCTTAGTGTTCATTGGTTATTTTAGGCACATTTAGGTTGTTAGCGCATGTCATTTTTTTGCAGTGCTTTATGTATGTAGTTTTCGCGTGCATTGCCGTTTTTTTAGCGTGCATCGACTTTCTGCCGCAGTTTATGCATATAGTGATTCATTTAAGCATGTCAGCTTTATACATGCACACCTCGTATATTTACTTTCGTTACTGCACATTGGTTTAAGTTTGCACGGGTATGCAAGTGGTTTATGTTATTTACGTTGTATAGACGCGCACATGTTGGTTTTTGTTAGTGCGCCTTGGAAGCGAGTTTGTCTCATTTAATCTATAGGCTATGCATGTTGGTCATTCCCCTCCACTCTATCAAATTGTGTTGGGTTAGCGCACATTGTTCCTTTCCCACCGTGTTAATTAGTGGATGCGTAACGCTTCTCTGTTTGCGTTGGCCTTATTTGAAGGAGATTCTTAATGCTTTTTATATTTTGTGCTGTATTTAATGAAAAGTTCTCTGCTTATGTATTTACCTGCCTATATTTCTTTCTAGGATTTTTCTGCTTTAACCCTTGACTGTTATTGGTTTGCCACAATAATTTATTTTCTGTGTTTTCAGTCTACACCTGTTTTACATGATGGAGTATACTGGTTCTGTCCTCACTTTAAATATTGGTTCCTTGGAAACTGGATCCTCTGAACACTTTATTATTACGATTAAGTGTGTTTTTTGCAAGCTGATTGTTATAATCCCCTTGCTCAGCTTTGCAATTCTTATATGGATCATTTATTGCATACTAATCAGACCAATTCAGCTTTTGTTTTTAATGGTATCTGACCTCCCTTTAGATTTTGCTCTGATATTTAAGGATTTTGTACGCTCTACTGTGTCATAAATGTTGGCGACTTATGCTTCCTCCAAGTACAAAAGGTTGGCTTATCTGATTCAAATTGATCTAAGGCTGTTAAGCAGCATGTTTCAGATCATGGTTCATTTGATTTATCCTGAGAGGGTGAGGTGTTTTCAGAGTTGGTCTCTGATCAAGATACAGATTCATCTTTGTTTCTATTTAAACATTAACATTTGTGTTCTCTTTTAAGAGAAGTTTTATGTACCTTGGGGGTTTAAGATTCCTAAGGTTCCTGAGAAAAAGTCTGTTAAACAATCGGATATGATTTTTAAACCTACTGCTGAGTCACCGGAACGCATACCGGGTCCTGATGCTGTCGCTAATTTATTCTCTAGAAAGTGTTTTAAGCTTGGTATCACTTTTAATCCAGCCTTAAAATGTAATAAAATAAGTTTCCTTTGTCTGTTTCTAACATTGAGCTTTGGAAAACTATTCCTGTGGATAGGAAGTTAGGGTCTTTTCATAGGCAGGCTTTTCAGCAAGCTGATTTCCTTTTTATTAGTATTGCTTGTGTTGCTGCAGCCTCTACTCTTTGGTGTGATAGCTTATCTGAGCAGTTTAGAGATGAATCTGCTGGTGAAGAATTTCATAATCAATGAAGTATTTTAAGGTAAGCTAACGCTTTCATTTGTGATGCTATTGTTGACATTATTAAAATTAATGGCAAGGATATGGTGTTAGCAGTTCTGAACAGGAGAGCCGTGTGTTTGAAATCATGTCAGCTGACATGCTTTCTAAATTCTATTCTTTTGTCTCTTTCAGGGAAAAAATTTGATTGGGCCTGGTCTGAATGCTATTATTTCTACTGTGACTGGAGGTAACAGAGCTTTTCTCCCTAAGGTCGTAAAGTCAAGGAGTAAGATCAGGGTTTCTAACCATTTTTGATCCTTTTGTTATTCAAGGAACCAAAAGTCCTCCTCGTTTCTGTAACAGGGTTCTTCCAGTTTTTCCTGGAAGCCAAATTCAAATTGGAACAAGTTTTAACAGCCTAAGAAACCTGTTTCATCTACTAAATCAGAATGAAGGTGTGGCCCCCAATCCCAAACTTCTGGTAGGGGGCATATTACGCCTTTTTTCAGAGAGCTTGGTTGTTTTTTATCTGTTTAAGATCCATGGGGGTTAAATATAGTTTCTCTTGTTAAGTGTATCCAGTCCACGGATCATCCATTACTTGTGGGATATTCTCCTTCCCAACAGGAAGTTGCAAGAGGATCACCCACAGCAGAGCTGCTATATAGCTCCTCCCCCAAGTGTCATACCCAGTCATTCTCTTGCAAGCCTCAACCAAGATGGAGGTCGTAAGAGGAGTGTGGTGTTTTATACTTAGTTTATTCTTCAATCAAAAGTTTGTTATTTTTAAATGGTGCCGGAGTGTACTGTTTATCTCAGGCAGTATTTAGAAGAAGAATCTGCCTGCGTTTTCTATGATCTTAGCAGAAGTAACTAAGATCCATGGCTGTTCTCACATATTCTGAGGAGTGAGGTAACTTCAGAGAGGGAATGGCGTGCAGGTTTTCCTGCAATAAGGTATGTGCAGTTAATATTTTTCTAGGGATGGAATTTGCTAGAAAATGCTGCTGATACCAAACTAATGTAAGTAAAGCCTTAAATGCAGTGATAGCGACTGGTATCAGGCTTATTAATAGAGATGCATACTCTTATAAAAATGTAATATAAAACGTTTGCTGGCATGTTTAATCGTTTTTATATGTATTTGGTGATAAAACTTATTGGGGCCTAGTTTTTTTCCACATGGCTGGCTTGAATTTTGCCTAGAAACAGTTTCCTTAGGCTTTCCACTGTTGTAATATGAGTGGGAGGGGCCTATTTTAGCGGTTTTTTGCACAGCAAAAATTGCAGACACAGACATCCAGCTTCTTCCTGCATGATCCAGGACATCTCTGGAGGGCTCAAAAGGCTTCAAAGTCGTTTTTGAGGGAGGTAAAAAGCCATAGTAGAGCTGTGGCAGTTGTTGTGACTGTTTGAAAAAACGTTTTTGTCTTTTATTATTCCGTTTTGGGTATTAAGGGGTTAATCATCCATTTGCAAGTGGGTGCAATGCTCTGCTAACTTGTTACATTCACTGTAAAAATTTCGTTAGTGTAACTGCCTTTTTTCACTGTTATTTCAAATTTTGACAAAATTTGTGTTTCTTAAAGGTGCAGTAACGTTTTTTATATTGCTTGTAAACTTGTTTAAAGTGTTTTTCCAAGCTTGCTAGTCTCATTGCTAGTCTGTTTAAACATGTCTGACACAGAGGAAACTACTTGTTCATTATGTTTGAAAGCCATGGTGGAGCCCCATAGGAGAATGTGTACTAAATGTATTGATTTCACCTTAAACAGTAAAGATCAGTCTTTAACTATAAAAGAAATATTACCAGAAGATTCTGACGAGGGGGAAGTTATGCCGACTAACTCTCCCCACGTGTCAGACCCTTCGCCTCCCGCTCAGGGGATGCATGCTAATATGGCGCCAATTACATCTGGGACGCCCATAGCGATTACCTTGCAGGACATGGCTGCAATCATGAATAATACCCTGTCAGAGGTATTATCCAGGTTGCCTGAATTAAGAGGCAAGCGCGATTGCTCTGGGGTTAGGAGAAATACAGAGTGCGCAGATACAGGGCCATGTTTGATACTGCGTCACAATATGCAGATCATGAGGACGGAGAGCTTCAGTCTGTGGGTGACATCTCTGATTCAGGGAAACCTGATTCAGAGATTTCAAATTTTAAATTTAAGCTTGAGAACCTCCGTGTGTTGCTTGGGGAGGTATTAGCTGCTCTGAATGACTGTAACACAGTTGCAGTACCAGAGAAATTGTGTAGGCTGGATAAATACTATGTGGTACCGGTGTGTACTGTGTTTTTCCTATACCTAAAAGGCTTACAGATATTATTAGCAAAGAGTGGGATAGACCGGGTGTGCCTTTTTCCCCACCTCCTATATTTAGAAAAATGTTTCCAATAGACGCCTCTACACGGGACTTATGGCAGACGGTCCCTAAGGTGGAGGGAGCAGTTTCTACTTTAGCAAAGCGTACCACTATCCCGGTTGAGGACAGTTGTGCTTTTTCAGATCCAATGGATAAAAAATTGGAGGGTTACCTTAAGAAAGGTTTTTATTTTACAGCCCCTTGCATGCATTGCGCCTGTCACTGCTGCGGTGGCATTCTGGTTTGAGGCCCTGGAAGAGGCCATCCAGACAGCTCCATTGACTGAAATTATTGACAAGCTTAGAACACTTAAGCTAGCTAACTCATTTGTTTCTGATGCCATTGTTCATTTGACTAAACTTACGGCTAAGAATTCCGGATTCGCCATCCAAGCGCGTAGGGCGCTATGGCTTCAATCCTGGTCAGCTGACATAACTTCGAAGTCTAAATTACTCAACATTCCTTTCAAGGGGCAGACCTTATTCGGGCCTGGTTTGAAGGAAATTATTGCTGACATTACTGGAGGTAAGGGTCACACCCTTCCTCAGGACAGGGCCAAAGCAAGGCCAAACAGTCTAATTTTCGTGCCTTTCGAAATTTCAAGGCAGGTGCAGCATCAACTTCCTCTGCTTCAAAACAAGAGGGAACTTTTGCTCAATCTAAGCAGGCCTGGAAACCTAAACAGTCCTGGAACAAAGGCAAGCAGGCCAGAAAGCCTGCTGCTGCCTCTAAGACAGCATGAAGGAACGGCCCCCTATCCGGCGACGGATCTAGTAGGGGGCAGACTTTCTCTCTTCGCCCAGGCGTGGGCAAGAGATGTGCAGGATCCCTGGGCGTTGGAGATCATATCTCAGGGATATCTTCTGGACTTCAAAGCTTCCCCTCCACAAGGGAGATTTCATCTTTCAAGGTTATCTACAAATCAGATAAAGAAATAGGCATTCCTACGCTGTGTGCAAGACCTCCTAGTTATGGGAGTGATCCATCCAGTTCCGCGGACGGAACAAGGACAGGGTTTTTATTCGAATCTGTTTGTGGTTCCCAAAAAAGAGGGAACCTTCAGACCAATTTTGGATCTAAAGATCTTAAACAAATTCCTCAGAGTTCCATCTTTCAAAATGGAAACTATTCGGACCATCCTACCCATGATCCAAGAAGGTCAGTACATGACCACAGTGGACTTAAAGGATGCCTACCTTCACATACCGATTCACAAAGATCATCATCGGTTTCTAAGGTTTGCCTTTCTAGACAGGCATTACCAATTTGTAGCTCTTTCCTTCGGGTTGGCTACAGCCCCGAGAATCTTTACAAAGGTTCTGGGCTCACTTCTGGCGGTTCTAAGACCGCGAGGCATAGCGGTGGCTCCGTATCTAGACGACATCCTGATACAGGCATCAAGCTTTCAAGTTGCCAAGTCTCATACAGAGATAGTTCTGGCATTTCTGAGGTCGCACGGGTGGAAAGTGAATGAGGAAAAGAGTTCTCTATCCCCACTCACAAGAGTCTCCTTCTTAGGGACTCTTATAGATTCTGTAGAAATGAAAATTTACCTGACGGAGTCCAGGTTATCAAAACTTCTAAATGCTTGCCGTGTTCTTCACTCCATTCCGCGCCCTTAGGTAGCTCAGTGTATGGAGGTAATCGGCTTAATGTTAGCGGCAATGGACATAGTGCCATTTGCGCGCCTTCATCTCAGACCGCTGCAATTATGCATTCTGAGTCAGTGGAATGGGGATTACACAGATTTGTCCCCTCTGCTAAATCTGGATCAAGAGACCAGAGATTCCCTTCTCTGGTGGTTGTCTCGGGTACACCTGTCCAAGGGTATGACCTTTCGCAGGCCAGATTGGACAATTGTAACAACAGATGCCAGCCTTCTAGGTTGGGGTGCAGTCTGGAATTCCCTGAAGGCACAAGGATCGTGGACTCAGGAGGAGAAACTCCTTCCAATAAATATTCTGGAGTTAAGAGCGATATTCAATGCTCTTCTGGCTTGGCCTCAGTTAGCAACACTGAGGTTCATCAGATTTCAGTCGGACAACATCACGACTGTGGCTTACATCAACCATCAAGGGGGAACCAGGAGTTCCCTAGCGATGTTAGAAGTCTCAAAAATAATTCGCTGGGCAGAGTACCACTCTTGCCACCTGTCAGCAATCCATATCCCAGGCGTGGAGAACTGGGAGGTGGATTTTCTAAGTCATCAGACTTTCCATCCGGGGGAGTGGGAACTCCATCCGGAGGTGTTTGCTCAGTTGATTCATCATTGGGGCATGGCGTCTCGCCAGAACGCCAAGCTTCCTTGTTACGGATCCAGGTCCAGGGACCCAGAAGCGATGCTGATAGATGCTCTAGCAGCGCCTTGGTTCTTCAACCTGGCTTATGTGTTTCCACCGTTTCCTTTGCTCCCTCGACTGATTGCCAAAATCAAACAGGAGAGTGCATCGGTGATTCTGATAGCACCTGCGTGGCCACGCAGGACTTGATATGCAGACCTAGTGGACATGTCATCCTTTCCACCATGGACTCTGCCTCTAAGACAGGACCTTCTGATACAAGGTCCTTTCAATCATCCAAATCTAATTTCTCTGAGACTGACTGCATGGAGATTGAACGCTTGATTCTATCAAAGCGTGGCTTCTCCGAGTCAGTCATTGATACTTTAATACAGGCACAAAAGCCTGTTACCAGGAAAATCTACCACAAGATATGGAGTAAATATCTTTATTGGTGTGAATCCAAAAATTACTCATGGAGTAAGGTTAGGATTCCTAGAATATTGTCTTTTCTCCAAGAGGGCTTGGACAAAGGATTATCAGCTAGTTCCTTAAAAGGACAGATTTCTGCTCTGTCTATTCTTTTGCACAAGCGTCTGGCAGAGGTTCCAGACGTCCAGGCATTTTGCCAGGCTTTGGTTAGAATTAAGCCTGTGTTTAAACCTGTTGCTCCCCCGTGGAGCTTAAACTTGGTTCTTAAGGTTCTTCAAGGAGTTCCGTTTGAACCCCTTCATTCCATTGATATTAAACTTTTATCTTGGAAAGTTCTGTTTTTGATGGCTATTTCCTCGGCTCGGAGAGTCTCTGAGCTATCTGCCTTACAATGTGATTCTCCTTATCTGATTTTTCATGCAGATAAGGTAGTTCTGTGTACCAAACCTAGGTTTTTACCTAAGGTGGTTTCTAACAAGAATATCAATCAAGAGATTGTTGTTCCATCATTGTGCCCTAATCCTTCTTCAAAGAAGAAACGTCTTTTACATAATCTGGACGTAGTCCATGCCTTGAAGTTTTACTTACAAGCTACTAAGGATTTTCGTCAAACATCTTCCCTGTTTGTCATTTACTCTGGACAGAGGAGAGGTCAAAAAGCTTCGGCAACCTCTCTTTCCTTTTGGCTTCGGAGCGTAATACGCCTAGCCTATGAGACTGCTGGACAGCAGCCCCCTGAAAGGATTACAGCTCATTCTACTAGAGCTGTGGCTTCCACCTGGGCCTTCAAAAATGTGGCCTCTGTTGAACAGATTTGCAAGGCTGCGACTTGGTCTTCGCTTCACACTTTTTCAAAATTTTACAAATTTGATACTTTTGCTTCTTCGGAGGCTGTGTTTGGGAGAAAGGTTCTTCAGGCAGTGGTTCCTTCCGCTTAATCCTGCCTTGTCCCTCCCATCATCCGTGTACTTTAGCTTTGGTATTGGTATCCCACAAGTAATGGATGATCCGTGGACTGGATACACTTAACAAGAGAAAACATAATTTATGCTTACCTGATAAATTTATTTCTCTTGTAGTGTATCCAGTCCACGGCCCGCCCTGTCCTTTTAAGGCAGGTCTAAGTTTTAATTAAACTACAGTCACCACTGCACCCTATGGTTTCTCCTTTCTCTGTTTGTTTTCGGTCGAATGACTGGATATGACACTTGGGGGAGGAGCTATATAGCAGCTCTGCTGTGGGTGATCCTCTTGCAACTTCCTGTTGGGAAGGAGAATATCCCACAAGTAATGGATGATCCGTGGACTGGATACACTACAAGAGAAATAAATTTATCAGGTAAGCATAAATTATGTTTTTCCAGGGATACAGAATAGGTTTAAAATCTAGGCCTTCCAGTGTTCGAAGAATCCTATTGACCCCTTCACTACCGGGACTTTCAGAGAATACCGGAGAATTTTTTTGCATTTTTTTCCATTAAATTTAAACCCGGAATAGACCCTTGTTTTTTTGTTTTTTTATTTACCTGTCAAAACTATATATTTTTTTAAGTAGACAACCCAATGTATTGATCTAGGCCCATTTTGGTATATTTCTTGCCACCATTTCCCTGACAAATGCGATCATATAAAAAAAATTATAGCTTTTTCACAAACTTTGGGTCACTTAAATTATTTACATACCACTTGTGCAATCATGGCACAAATGATTTTAAAAGCTTTTCTGGGATACCCATTTTTCAGAAGTAGCAGACATATATGCCATTGCTTTTTGGTAATTAGAAGGCCGCTAATTGCATCTGCACACCACACTTCTATTATAGCTTGTGAAGTTAATTTTAGCTTTAGTGTAGAGATTAACCTCCCACCTGACACTTCCCACCAACTAATCACACTCAAACAGCTCTCTTCACTCCCTTTCCCTGACTGGTCACCACCATCTTAGGTACTGGCAGATATTTTTTATAATTTTTTTTATATTTTCTGCAGTGTAGGATCCCCCCACTCTCCTTGAGACTTTCTTTGACAGATAAAAGGAGGTTGAAGTTTCAAATTTTCAGTCAGTTCATTTTCCCTGTGTAGCTCTTTGCATGGAGGTGCTTGGTCTGATGATAGCAGCATTGGATGCAATTCCTTTTGTTTGGTTTCACATGAGACCCATACAGCTGGGTATGCTTTATCAGTGGTACAGGGGTTTTACTCAGTTAATTCAGAAAATCCTTCTAGCCTTTGTTCTAGGGTCATCCTTTGTCCAAATTGGACTATAATTACAACAGAGCAAGTCTTTCGGGTTGGGGTGCAGTCTGAGGGTCTTGGAGAGCACAAGGAGTTTGGTCTCCTCAGAAGGTGAAGTTAATTGTTACCTTTTCTAGACCTCCATGCAGTCTTCAGAGCTGACCTCTCTGAAAAGAGAGTTTTATCTGCGTTTCCTATCAGACTATGTCACTGGTGGCTTACGTCAATCATCAATGAGGGAGGTGTCTAGAATTTTGATCTGGGTAGAGAGCAATATCTGTAAAATCTCTGCAGTTCATATTCCAGGGGTGAGCAATGGGGAAGCAGACTTTCTCAGCCGCCAATCTCTTCATCTGGAAGTTTTTAGTCATATTGTGGATCTATGGGGTCTTCCAGAAATAGATGTTTGCATCTTGATTGAACAACAAGCTCCAAAGATACTTTGCGAGGTCCAGGGATCCTCAGGCAGAGTTTGTGTTTGCTCTAGTAGCTCCTTGGTTATTTTGTTGTTTATTTTGTTGGACTTATATATTTCCACTACTTGTTCTGTTGCCAAGAGTGGTAGCCAGGATCAAGCAGGAAATGCCAACATTAATTCTTGGCCTTGCAGAAATTGGTTTGTGGATCGGGTCCAGATGTCTAGTTGTCCTCAGTGGTCGCTTCCTTTGTGCCACAAACGTCTGTCTCAAGGTTTGTTTTTTCATCAGGATCTCAATTCTCTCAACTTGGTGCCTTGGAGATTAAACACTTTGATTTAGGCCTGTAAATCTGTGACATGATGTATCAGGTTTAAAAGACCTTTATTTATTGATGTGTGAAATAAGGTTTTAGATGGTATTCTTTTTGAATTCCTAGAATTTTATTTCAGTTTTGTTTCACAAGAAGAATGCTAAGCTTCCTGACATTCAGAGTTTTGTTTAGGCTTTGGTCAGGATCAAGCCAGTAAATAAATAATTTTCCCCTCTTTGAAACCTTAATTTCGTTTTAAGAATATTGTCGGTTCGGTTTTTTAAACCTAAACATAATCTGGATATCCAGATTTTGTTTCTTTTGGCAATTTCTTCTGCTAGAAGAATTTCTGGATTATCTGCTCTTAGTTTCCTGTGGGCCTTCTAGTAAATGAGGTTGAAAAATGAAGTCCTTACCTTTTTTTCATAAGGATAAGGCTTTTTGAGAACTAAGTTTGATTTTTTTTACCTAAGGTGCTATCTTCTGACAATTTTAATTGTGAAATAATTGTTCCTTCTTTTTGTCCTAATCCGAAGAATTCTAAGGAGAGACTTCTTTATAATTTGTATGTTGTCAGAGCTTTGAAATTCTAGTTGCAGGCTACTAAGGATTTGAAATAATCCTCTAGTTTGTTTGTCATTTTCCAGGTTCAAGAAGGGGTCTGAAGGCTAGAGCTTTTTTGTTAACTTCCTGACTGAAGCTTTTGTTTTGTAAGGCTTATTTGGAGGAGGGGCAGTCTTTACACCTAGAGGTATCACTGGCTATTCTACTAGGTTAGTTGCTACTTCCTGGGTTCTTAAAAATAAGGCGTCTGTTGATCAAATTTATAAAAACAGCTACTTGTTCTTCCTTATGTACCTTTACTAAATTCTACTATTTTGTTGTTTTTGCATCTTCTGATGCAGCTTTTAGTCAGAAAGTCCTTCAAGCCATTGTTTCTGGAAATTAAGTAGATAGAAGTATAATGAAGAAAACAAATAAAAAAAGAGGAGGTAAGAAAAACCAAAGAATATAAAGAAATGTGTAATCAAAATAATAGTAATTTTTTTTTTGTCCCACGCTCATTACCAGTGGACTCTACAGCTTAGGTATTAGTTTCCCAGGAATAATGGCTCATGGACTCTCACTGCCTTTATGAAAGAAAATATAACCTATGCTTACCTGATACATTTCTTTCTTTCATAATGGTGAGAGTCCACAAGATCTGTCCATTTATAGATTTATTTATTTTTTAATAGATTTTGATTATTTTTTATTGTATTTTTCTCTGGCTGCATTTCAATTATGCACCTCCTTTTTTCCCTTGTCCATTTTTTTGCTGTTATCCTTTCTTACTTTTCTTCTTCTTTTTGCTTTGCTATACTTCAGACTAATTGCCAGTGAAGTGGGAGGGTTTTTAAGTACTCTTGGAGTTTTGGGAAATTTTACCTCCTCCTAGTGGCCAGGAGTAATGGCTCATGGGTTCTCACCACCATGAAAGAAATTAATTTATCAGGTAAGCATAAATTATATTTTTATTTCCTTTTTAAAGCAAGCATTTTAGCTTTTCTGTTTTTAAGGCTACTCAAAACCTCCAGCACTTGTAAAGCTATATGCAGGTCTAGTGATTATATTGTGTATTTTGTGTAGTAGATATAAACTCCAAAGGATTTCAGGAGTGCCTCTTGTTTCTTTATATACCTTTCTCCTCCCTAGTTAGGTAAACTGAGCTGTAGCTTTTCTTCTACTTGAATTGCTTTTTGAATGTATAAAGAAAAGTTAGGCTACCTTTCTGCATTCTCAATTGGACTTTGTGGTCATGCAGTTTTAGGCAGTACTTCCTGGAATTATCACTTGCACTGTTTTTGCCTCACTGCCTTCCTGTGATGCCCAGTTGGTGTCAGGGGTAAATATGCCTCTTGTTCTGGTTATGCTGGGACCCGAGGTGCAGAAGTAGTTTAGAGGGGTTTTTACAGGTAGCGAGACAGGTCAGTATCAAACTAGAAGTCTGTCCAATCTGTTATAGAACAGGTAAGGGCAAGACAATAGAGCAGTTCAGATAGCCAAGGCAGGGGTCAATGCCAGTAATCAATCCTATCAGCAAACAGAGCAGGTAAGAGCAAGGCAACAGAGCAGTCCAGTGGTCAATACCAGTAATAAATCCAATCAGCAAATAGCAGGTAAGGACAAAGCAATAGAGCAGTCCAGATAGCCAAGCCCGGGGTCAATGCTAGTAATAAATCCAATCAGCAAACACAGCAGGTAAGGAAAAGGTAATAGAGCAATCCAGATACCAAGCCAGGGGTCAAGGATCCAATGACAAATAAGGTAATAGCAAACACAGAATACCAGGAAACAGACACAAAAGCGCAATATGTTTTTTCTTTAGGCTCCTTAGAGCATCTTCAGCTGGTTACAGGCTGGTAACATGTGAAGCAGCCCATCTAGAATTAAATGTTCATAAAACCAAAGAGATGGTAATTGATTTTTTTTAAAAAAGCCTCAATCAGCTTCGTCTCTGAAAATTAAAGATTGCATAATAGACAGTGTTACATAGTACAAATTCCTTGGTACAACGATTCAACATATTTTGACATGGGATATTTCTTTCTAATGGTTGTGAGACTCCACGACAGACTCTTGGTATAACATCACCTGGCCACCAGGAGGAGGCAAAGACACTCCAAACTAGAGTTTAAGTATCCCTCCTACTTCCCTCTCTCTTCCAGTAGCTATTTTCCTTGTCAAGGAGAGAACAATGACTCTGGTGCTAAAAAGATTTTATGTAATTTTGTCCCTCAATTGATAGTTTCTGGAAGAGAGGAAACTGGGAAAATACTGTCTGATAATAAGGCAGAGCAAGGGTGTCACTGGGAAGTTCCTACACCTCCTCCTGTTGACCATGTGTATACACACCATTTAGTCCCAAGTGTAAGTTACACAAGAGGACTGTTGCGCTCAGGGTTAGTTTCCAACACACTGCCCTGCTTTCCTTCAAAGGAGTCATGAGAGGGCACAAGCTTAGAGGTCGGAGCCTGTTTTCTTGACTGTGTGATAGTACTGAGTACTAATGGTAGCACAAAATGTAATTTCTTCAACCCAGACCAAGTTTTGTACACAGATGGTGCCCTGGGTATGTCTGCTGAGTTGAGGATACACTTATCAACATTCTCCACATGTCTCTAAGGGAAGGAGATATATATGGCAGTGTCAGGGGACTTACTGACAAATTGCAATGTTTGTGCATGCATCTTTAAATAGCCGATGCATCAGAAATGTATTTGATATATAGTATACAGTGATCGATCTGCATTGTGGGAGACCTGTGCTTGGCTCTCCTGTGGCTAGGGAAGGGTTAACTAGTTTCCCGCCCACTTCCTCTCCGACTACGTCACAAAGTAGAATGGATTGTCATGCACCCGACATCAACTCCATAGACCTTGGGAGGTGGTAGGACTCTCCAACCAGAGTCTAAGGGGGCTACTGTTCAACAACTTGATATAGCAATATAGTACTGAACCGCAACAGATATTGTCAGTCTGGTCACAATATATAGGGGGTCGTAGTAGGCCTAGCTGTGTCCTTTTACACTTCTCTGTTTTAAATATACTATAGTGCGTTTAATATGAAGCATTCCAGCACTGCCCCTATGGACACCTCTAGGGGGTTCTGACAGCCATTATTGCACCAAATAACAAATGTATTTTGTGTAAAATTATTAGTGTGTGCACCTGCACAGCTTTGTACTGCATGCTTAGGTTCTATTCTAAAGTCACATTCTCAGGCCCCCACAACTCCTGTGGGTCACTCAATGGTGTACATCATTTAGGGGGAGTTTCTGAATTTGTACCAGTCTCTGAGGCTATGGAGGCTATACCCACTGCAAATACCGGCAAGTGCAAGATTAATCATATCTCTTAAGAATCTTCTAGAGATATTACCCCAGCTCAGTTAGTCAGAGATTCTGACAGATCCTCTGATTACTCAGATAGGTCTCTTCTGAGGATTCTGGGACAGATTCAGAGAAAGAATCTGAAGATATTACTTTCCAATTCAAAATGGAGTCTAAACCTGTGGAGGAGAAACCTGTACCCAAGTTAGACATGATTTTCAGAGGCACTGGATTACATAATAAATGGGATAAACATGGAGTCCCTTTTACCCCTTCTCCTATGTTTCAGACACTTTTTCCAGTTCCTGAGGCAAATTTGGAACTGTGGGGAGTTATTCCTAAAGTAGACGGAGCAATATCTACTCTTGCTAGGAAAACCACTATTCCACAACGGATAGTACATCTTTCAAAGATCCTATGGACAGGAAAGTTGAAGGGTTCCTCAGAAAGCCCTTCCTTCAAGGAGGTCTTTTTTTTAACCAATGTTCAGTATTGCAGCAGTAGCTGGTGCTGCGATATTCTGGTGTGATTCCGTAAATGATTTTGTTTTTGAGAATTCTCTGCTAGCAGATATTAAGATGTTTAAAGTGAGTGAATTTGTTCATCTGTGATGCAGTCATTCAAATACTTTACCTTAAAGGGACAGTCATTCAACACAGAAATTGTTATTGTTTAAAAAGATAGATAATGTATTTACTACCCATTCCCCAGCTTTGCATAATCAACATGGTTATATTGACATACTTTATAACCTTTAAACATCTAAATCTAAGTCCCTAAAGACAGCCCCATGATCACATGCTTTTGTATTTGCTTTTCACATCAGGGGAAGCTAGTTCATGTGAGCCATATAGATAACATTGTGCTGATGCAGGTAGATTTTAACAACACAGCACTAAATGGCTTAAATGCAGGTCAATAGATAAAGTCATGTGATCAGGGGGCCATCAGAAGATGCTTCGAAAACAAGGTAATCACAGAGTTAAAAAGTGTATTAATATAACCATGTTTTCTGTGCAAAACTGGGGAATCGGTAATAAAGGGATTATCTATCTTTTAAAACAATAAACAATTTTAAGTTGACTGTCCCTTTAATGCTAAAAACATGGACTTAGCTATTCTCTGCCTAGGTCTTTTTGGCTGAAATAATGGTCTGCGGGCATGTTTTCCAAATCTAGATTATTGACCTTGCCTTTAAGGGTAAGACCTTTTTTGGACCTGGTCTTGATTCTGTTATTTCTACCGTAACAGGCAGCAAGGGAGTATTCTTGCCACAGGATAAGAAGGGTAGAAATAAGGGAAGGTCTAGTAGCCGTTTTTGTTCCTTTTTCCTCAGACCAAAAACCAGAAGTCATCTACTACGCAAAAAGCGGAGTCTACCAAACAGACTTGAAGACCAAACTCTTCCTGGATTAAGTCCAAGTCATCCAGAAAGCCCACTTCTGACAACAAGTCAACATAAAGGTTTTACCCCCAATCCAGACTTTTCTCCGGGTAGAGGGCAGACTAAGACTTTTTCAGAGGCCTGGACACAGTCTGTCAGGGACCCTTGGTTCATGGAAATAGTATTCTGAGGGTACAGGATAGGCTTCAGAGCTCAACTTCCTCGAGAAAGCTTTATCCTGCTGCACATATCCAGACGTCCAGAAAAGAGAAATACTTTATTACAGCATGTGAAGGATCTGGTAGACATGGGGGTCATTGTCCCAGTACCTGTGTCAGAGCACCGGAGGGTTTTTACTCCAATCTGTTTATAGTGCTAAAGAGAGAGGGAATGTTCCAACCCATTCATGATCTGTCCTCCCTCTAGTGTTCCAGGGGCTATTCATGACCACCATAGATCTAAAGGATGCGTACCTGTACATCCCCATTTATACAGATCATCATCAATACTTGAGATTTGCCTTTCTGAACAATCTATTACCAGTTTGTAGCCTTGCCCTTTGGGTTGCTTACAGCTCTGCAAATCTTTACCAAGGTTCTGGGTGCACTTCTATCAGAAATCCCAGTCCAGGTGGTTTCAGTAGCACCATAACTGGACAATATCTTGGTTCAGGGTAGCGCAATTTCTCTTGACCCACAATTACTTTGAGTTTGGGGGTTCACTATCTCCAGAGACGTGGAACAGCTATGGGGGCCAAGTTTGCCCACTCCTAGGCCAACCTGTTCATGGGTTGGTGGGAGCTGTTCCACATTTATGGAGAAGGGAACCCTCGCAGGGAAAGTATTGTGTGGTACAAGTGCTACATAGACAATCTCCTGTTTATATGGAGAGGTGACGATGTGGGTTTGTTGGATTTTACAACAATGAAGTTGGAATTAGCTTCACCTCTGAACATAATAAACAGGAGATCAACTTCTTGGATATCACTCTGAGAGGTGTTCATGGAGAACAGATAGAGACATTGGTTTATTATAAGGCAGTTGCAAAAGGGCAATTTATTTGCCTTAAGCGCAACTGCTCAAAGGAGAGTGTCTACCAAAAAGACGCAGGAAACTTAACAAAGAAATTGAAAGAGATAAGATATGATTGCAGAATCATTGAGCAGGCCAAAGGAGTAGTAGGAGGATTTATTGAAAAATAAAACCAAAAACTGTATGACATCAAATAAGAATAAACAAGAGGGACATAAGATCATGTTCATAACAGATTTTTCACATCAGTATCACGAAGTATCTAGAGTTGTGAAGTCCCATTTTAGCATGCTAACAGCTGATGATGATCTCAAGGATGTAGCCAAAATAGGTTACAAGTTTCCATATAGAAAGAACAGATCTATAGGTAACATAGTTGCCCCAACAGAATTAAGGAACAATATACCTGATAGTGGTCCTCATGGTTAAGATTTAATGGAACCTTTAAGTGCAATTATGGGGCTTGTGAAAAGGTGATCTTGGGAGATCAATTCCAATCCGCTGTGACAGGAGAAGTTTTTACTAAAAAGCACTGTTAGAGTTGTCGCTTCACATATGTGGTGTATTTAATCACGTGTGTGTAGTGCCAGCTTCAGTATACAGGTTGTATCACTAGGAAGGCAAGATCGAGAATGAAAGAACACCACTCAGATATAAGACAGGGTACTCTGACAACACCCATTATCCATTTCACGATGGTCCACAATAAAAAAGCAGATAGCTTTAGATGGACCATTATTGAACAGGTTAAAAATAAAAGGAGGGGTGGGAATAGAGATGAGATTTTGGCAGAAAGAGAAACTTTCTGGATTTTCCGATTGAAAACCAGGGTCCCTATGGGACTAAATTCGCAATTTGATTTGATCAACTTTTGGTGATCCACACATGATCATATTTGTAATCTTCAAAATATTTGTATTTACATATACATATCCACACCAGTCCCCATAAAATAATGAAATGAAGCTTTCTATATAAGCTATTTAGCTCACTGATTTAAGATAACTGACAAGCAAAAAGTAGCAGGTACTCAGAGGATAACGTAAAAAGATATATGTTTATTATATAGGAAAAAATGTAAAAAAACAACGCAAAGAGCTGTTAACACACACAGATAAAGCCACTATAGGCCGGCAGACAAAAAATAACACAGTGGTCTGACGCATTTTGCGCCCTCTAGTGGCGCTTATTCATAGACTTGTTGGTTGCATCAAGCATACACCATTTTAAATGGGCTACTTGAATATGATAGGCTATTACTGTGTATCATACACCTATGAAATAAAGCCAAATCAGAGCTATCTGTAACTCCTATGGGGATGCTAAATGCAAAGAACAGAATAAAAAAATACAAATCCTAATACAGCATTGTTAAAGTGAAACACTAAAACACACATTATATAGATACATAATTCTTAAAGTAACAAGAGAAAAATACCTCTTATTTAAAAGAGCATAGTCAATTAGGGTACAGAGAGCAAAGAAAATTGTTGTAATTTCTCTCCATAGCAATAAATTTGATTTTACAGAAAGAAGGGGTTGAATGCAAGAAAACAGAATTAAATTACACATCAATAAAATAATTAATATCACATTCACGATTCATACCCAATTGGGACCTTGTTTTAAGCTTAAGCATCCAAAATAGTTATTTTTCCAATATTTTAAACTTATTTCCCCCTCTAGTGGGGACCTTGGCTATGTCAATTATCTTAATGGTCATATTGGCAACATTAGTAAAATGATAGCCATTGATATGACTAGCCACTGCAGAGTCTTTGTTAAAATTCTTAACATCTCTGGTGCGTTCACCAAATCTCTTGTGGATGGCTCTAGAGGTTTGACCAGTATATTTGTAATTTCATAGGTTACACGTTAATAGATAAATTGCAAACGTGGTGCTACAGTTGGCATAGAAATCAGTTTCAAAACTTTGTCCTGTATGAATACTAGAAAAATTCTTACCTAAAGATATATAGGGACACATATAGCAACTGCGTTTACCACATCTGTAATTACCCTTTTTATTTAGCCAATTTGATTTTTGAGTATTATCTCTGGTAACCATACTTGGTGCAAGGCTTTGGCCTAGCATTCTAGATTTTTTGGTACAAATTTTACATTACTTATACAAGGTTTTAAGATATCATCCTCTTAAAGGATGTGAAGTTGTTTTTTAAGAATCTTAGTGACAGCATTATATTGTTGGGAATAGGCAGTGGTAAAAACTATGGTTTTGTTGGAATTTATTTTATTAATCTGCTTTTTATTTTGATTTTTACTATTGTAACTGGCATTGTAATGTTTAATTTCCTTACAACACTTTTCAAGAGAGCCCGGTTCATAGCCTCTAAGAAGTCTGTTTTTTAATTCAATGGATTGGGAATCATATATTTCATCAGATTTAGTGTTTCTTCTAAGTCTGAGGAATTGGCCCCTTAGTATGGCTTTAACCACATGATTGGGATGTTGGGAGGAAGCATGGAGTATAGTATTTCCAGCTGGGGGTTTGCGGAATGTCTTGGTGACAATAGTATTATTTATAATCTGCAATGTTAAATCAAGGTAATTGACCTCTTGTGGACTATACTGTCCAGTAAATTGAAGATTGAAGGAATTACTATTTATGTAACACATAAATTTCTCAAACTCCTTATCATTGATGGGGTTTTATAACGATGACCAAAAGGTCATCAATGTACCGGACATATAAAAGTATGTCCTCAAGCCAAGGATTTGCAGTGCTATATGTATGGGTAAGTTCCCACCAAGAAACATAAAAAATTGCAAATGCGGGGGCAAATTTTGCCCCCATTGCAGTGCCGTAGATTTGGTTATAGAAGACACCATCAAAAAGGAAATAGTTATGGGACAAAAGAAATCTAAGCACGTCCCCTATGTAATACCTGATGGTGTCCTCCATAGCCAATTCTCTTTCCAAAAAGAATTCAACAGCTTGTATTCCCAAATATTGTGGTATACAGGTGTATAAAGAAAATACATCTATAACCACCCATGAATAATTGCTTTCCCATTTTACTGACTCAAGAGATAATAGAAATTGAGCGCTGTCTCTAAGATAGGACAGCTGTTTTTTAGCTAAAGGTTGTAGAATACTATCTAACCATGCCCCCAAAGGCTCAAACAAGGAACCCACCCCACTGATATAACTAGTTTTGGTACTGTTCATTTCACCTTTATTAAATAAGCATTATACAGTGCTTTTTCCATCTGGAGATAAAAGTATTGGAATTTAGGAGCGATAGTATGTTTGGTTTATGTATTTAAAAAATTCTATATTGTTAGTTAATATGATCAGAAACAGGACAGCTAACAGTACTTTTTGTTATAGTACAAAGGTGAAGATAGAAGGATAACTCCTCAAAAGTGCAGTCAAAATATTTTAATAGATACAGGTTCAGACAAGTAAAAAATCACAACGTTTCGGGGTCAATACCCCTTGGTCATGTGATACAGCATAACCTTAACACACCTGTTTAAATAGGCTAACAAATTAACCCTAAATGCACTTTGCAATTTTACTTTAACATAATCATGTGTAAATACTGACCCCTACAGGCCAGGTGTGAAAATGGCATGTAAATTTAAAAACAATTAATCAGGAAGCCTCCAGTCACAATTTCTTAAAGAAAAAATGCAAAGTAAATACAAAATAATTGTTATGTGTGGTCACCCAAATGGATACATATAAAAATATGTTAAATTACTCAAATGCATATATTCAAAAGTGCATATATACAAAAAAAAAAAAAAAAAAAGTGCATATATACAAAAAATTCATGTATACAGAAACAAATTTTATGTTATTAAACAATAGATTGCATACCAAGCTGCCCCAAATGTTGCTAAATTGGTAAATGAGTGATATTTCAGTATTTTTAACTATACAGAGGGTAGTTACATAATGAAAGGACAGTCATGTCTTACTAAGAGCTAGAGAAAGAAAACCTAGAGTGAAAACTCATAGCCTGATATCTCTTAAACACCTAATTAAAGGAATAACTTAATAAAACACAGACCAGTCAATCTCCCTATTCATCCCCTTCGGCTCCAGGGTATCTAATTTGAATATCCAAAAGGATTCACGTTGTTTTAATAGACGTGTTCTATTGCCACCACGTCTTGGGATCTTAATGTGATCAATAACCTGGAACCGAAGTTGACTGACTTGATGGCCAGCTGACAAAAAATGATGTGCTACTGGAGCAGTATACACCTTGCACCTGATGTTACTCTTGTGCTCAGTGATACGGTCGCCCACCCGTCTGGTGGACTCACCCACATAGGCACGCCCACAAGGACATTTGATCAAATAAATGACAAAGCTCGTATTGCAAGTATAATAGTCCTTGTACTTAAATTTATATCCTGTCTGTGGGTGCACAAAGTAGGGACTCTTAATGACCGACCCACAGTTTACACACCCCAAACAGGGAAAACAACCCAAGTTCTTTTTGGTGATATATCCCTGCTGAGGAGCCCTGCCAGCACCCAAATCCGCCTTAACCAAAGTATCTCTCAAGCTTTTATTACGCTTATAGGCTGGTAATGGGTATTGGCAGAACTCCTCAACATTGGGGATGCAATCTTGTAAAATACTCCAATGTTTGCGTACAATACGGGCAATGTCATTACTTTGTCTGCAGAAATTGGAAACAAAAACCATTCTTTTCCCTTTATCTTGTGAGGATTTTGGTTTAAATAATGTTTCTCTGTCTAGAGCAGACACATCTTGTATGGTCTCTTGAATCAAAGAGGGTGGATACCCCCTCTGGATGAATTTTTGGCCCATCTCAGCAAGTCTGATTTGTGATATATTGGAGTCATCAACAGTACTTTTTGTTATCTCACTCGATAGTATGAATTAGCCAGTGGGGTTCTTAAAAATGAATAATTATTATAAAATTGCCCAACTAGGAGTCAATTAATATATGTAGTTTAGTTTATGTTTAGCGTCTAGAAATAGTTAACTAAATACTGATCACCCATTGGTGGAAATATGTCAAATTAGCCAGCTGGTGTTTTTAAATTGAGCATTGTGGTAAAGAATTTTTAAGAGGCTTGGAGTACGGCGTAAAGCCGAAACGTGTCAGCCGTTCTGACTAGCTGGGGAGTCAGTGGAAGCTCCTCTATAGGAGCACTTGAGCACGTGAACCCCTTGAGAACCCTAATAAACAGAAAAAAAATGAGAAATAAAGTGAGAAATAAAAAGAAACATATTGCATTTTTAAACCTTTTTTATGATTAAATTAAAAAAATCTTTCAGGCTCCACTGCAGTTTTGATTAAATTGCCATTTTAAAATCTTTAGGCTGAAAGTGAGAGTCAGTCGGAAGTCCCAGGTGCAGGCAGCATCTAATTGCAGCTGCATTACATACGGCCACGAGTGAGGAAGTGCTGAGAGGGAAGCAGCAAGATTAAGATGGTGCTTCTGGAGAGGTGTGCTGGTGTATTGTGTCTGGTGAGCTTGAATGAATGTTCATTAGTTTACCCACTTTGGCGAGCTGTGGGCTAAATGTTGTATTGGGTCACCTAAAAACTTGACATCTATCAATAAATAACTAATCACAAATGTTAATTAGATATGCTGCAGGTGTCCTTCTGAAAGCAAATATTTTGTAACTTTATATTTGTATATATATTTATATGTATATATATATGTGTGTGTGTATATATATATATATTTGTGTATATATATGTGTATATATATATATATATATACACTGGGTACAAGAGTCCTGTCACTGGACTTTATATATGTATATATATATATATATAGGTTTCAATTTCTTGATATAACTTTTACCATCAGCTAACGCTGTATATTAACAACTATATTTCTATCATGTATGTGTTCTCACGGTGTGAGAGACCACTGTCTCATTATTAAAATTGCAAAATTGATTAATCCTGTGCTTGTGAGCTTTTTTCTTTCTTAAAAAGAGTGCTGAATACCCTGTCTTTATTAATCAGGATTACATTCCTGAGGCTCTTTCTCTGCTACTCCATATCATACTTTTTAAGGGTCTGAACCATTTTGTCTTTGACATATACTGAGGCTATTGTGCCTGCATAATAAATTTTCCCTAATTAAGCTCAAGTCGCGATTGTGTCTCCACCGCAACTTTCTCGATTATTGTTTGGTTATATACCTTGTGTACTAGGGCTTTGGCCCACTTTTCTAGGTCTCCGGTGTGGGTGACCCCTAGCTATTACATTGTAAGCGTTTTGGTTGTGAGACTTGGGTGATACTCTTGCATAGTGGGAGCGTACCCTTGCTAGAAATCGGCATTGGCTAAGCCGACCGATCATGTGACACATGCGTCTACCGCTTTTGCCTGGATTAACGAACGGAGGCTCTGTTACTGCAACCTAAATCTGCTTAAGAAAGTTTACCTATTGCTGTGACGAGCATGGATAAGGATGGACACTCCTAATGAATAGTGCATATACAGGTCGTATGAATACTGCTTCTCTAACGGCAAAATAGTGCTGCCAGCTATCATACTGGGTAGCACCTTTCTTGATGCGGCTCCCTGTCGAGGGTCCTTGCTTGCTTGGGAGTTGTCATACGACCATGGTTTAAAGTACAGATCTGCATATCCTGTCTAACTACAATCTAACTTGGATAAGTGACGATATTACTTCTGTTTGTGTATTTGTTCG
Organism: Bombina bombina; assembly: GCF_027579735.1. NCBI lineage: Eukaryota > Metazoa > Chordata > Amphibia > Anura > Bombinatoridae > Bombina > Bombina bombina. The sequence goes on from NC_069499.1 coordinate 391,184,181, forward strand.
CAAGGATTATACGCTATCTAACTTGCTTATGCACTTCTGGCTATTAACTATCATCACTTACATGCCGCTTATACCTTGCATGAAAAGCACAATCCCGTTCTGCAGCTTGCATACAGACATTCAACACTGTTGCACTCTCTACTTTACAAGCATTGTCCTATTTTGCACTAACTTGCTTGTGTGTCCTGATATGTACATATCTGGAGGGTCCGCTAATCAGTCTACTTAGATCCCCTTTGTATACCTGCCCAGCGTTCCACCCCCTAACAGGGGTGCTGTGTGCAGCTGGGTGTAGTTTGACTGGAGTGGTCCTCCCTGATATTATTCTTATTCTGTACATATGAATATATCTCAAGTTTGTTTGTGAATGATATACAGTCTGACGTTTTGCACAAGTAATCTGCTCTGGCCTCTTAGATCCCGAGTGTTTACCTGCACAGGATATACTTCTATGTCCTTTGATGAAGGAGTTTTGTGAGCAGCAGGGTGTAGTAGGCCTAGACCCAGTATACTGTTCCTTGTGACTAACCTATATACTATATAAACTGTCTGTAAGGCGGCATCTGCATGTACCCCTGACCGGTCAGGTTCATTGTATTTATTTTATTGACATAAGGTTTAAATTTCTTGATATAACTTTTACCATCAGCTAACGCTGTATATTAACAACTATATTTCTAGCATGTATGTGTTCTCACGGTGTGAGAGACCACTGTTAAAATTGCAAAATTGATTAATCCTGTGCTTGTGAGCTTTTTTCTTTCTTAAAAAGAGTGCTGAATACCCTGTCTTTATTTATCAGGATTACATTCCTGAGGCTCTTTCTCTGCTACTCCATATTATATATATATATATATATATATATATACATATATATATATATATATATATATATATGTGTATATATGTATATATATATATATATATATATATATATATATATATATACTGGGTACAAGAGTCCTGTCACTGGGGCAGTATAAGGACTTTATATATATATATATATATATATATATAATGTCCTTATACTGCCCCAGTGACAGGACTCTTGTACACAGTATATATATATATATATATATATATATATAATGGGTGGAGCCATCTGAGGGGCGGGGCTAGTGCTCCCCCATCTTTAAAAGTCACCAGCCGCCACTGTGGGGAGTTTTCCCTGCTATTTCCGTTTCAATGCTATGAGCTATTTTTAATTTATAATAATAAAGCTTTGGAAAAAATTTAATTCGCTGATCCGGTGCTTCTTTTTACATTTTTTCTCTCATTCTGTCAGAATTCTTTGTATCTTCCAGTTTCTTCAAAAGGACCTAGATAAGGGTTTATCTGTGAGTTCTATCATAGGCCAGATATCTGCTCTTTCTGTATCATTTCACAGACAGTTAGCCCGACTTCCAGAGCTTTCACTCAGGCTTTAGAAAGGATCTGTCCTGTGGTCTGACTGATTTCATACCATACAATCTTCTCAGTTCAAACCAATGCATACCCTGGACATTAAATGTTTATCTTGGAAGGTTTTGTTTCTTCAGCCCCTGTCACAGCTGGGGTGATCCTTGATGATCTATGCAAAATATATATGTTTCAGAATCACAACTGCTGACTTATATGTAGTATCAGCCTTGGATCTTTTCTATATACGTATAAATTACAATAATATCTCTTTAAGTCTGTATAATTCGAAATATTCCACATAAGAACAGATAATTGTTTAAGCTGTAGTGTGTTGCTCGATTATATATGGAATTTTAGAGGACCTCAATATAAAATATAGCTGTAGTAGAAAGATGATGCATAGTTTGTTATGGTTGTAGCAAAATGTATCAACGTATGAGCATTTTTATCTCCCTTAATAAACATACCAAACACAAGGGTAAAACTTATTTCTTGTGAATATGTAAGAAGGGGATCTTGATATTAATCTGAAGTAACGAAACTAGATTGCGCAATATAAACTTCCAAACTGCAGATAACAGAACTTGTCAGCTTACCAAAGTTGCAGAGATGAACAACGCTGAATCTGAGATCGGATGGGCAGATGTGACGTCACGGCCCAGAGAAGGTATCGGAGCTCTCAACAGAGAACCGCTACGGTTTGTAGCCTAATCCCTGTGAGTGAGAGAGTTACAGAGCAGACCCAGGAGACGTCAGCTGGAAGAACAGCAGGCAGCAGTACTTTGCAATTCCAAGTAGAGATTATTACTTTAGTAATAAGATTCCTTCAAAGTCTTTAGTAGAATTAGAATAACACGAGCTAGTAATACATTCAACAGAAGCCTTGAAAAGTTACCAAGCAAAGAGGTAATTGACAAGGAGCTTTTTAAAGGTGATGAAAAAGGGGTGTGATTATAAAATTAAAGGTATATCCAGTACTGGGAACATGAACAAGAATGTTACAGCCCCGAAGGTATCTGAATTGTCGTCCTTGTCTTGCGATTCACCTTATTTGGCGTTTCATCAAGATAAGGCAGTCTTGCATACAGTGTCTGTTTCTCCCAATAGTAGTTTCTTCTGCTTACATCAATCAGGAGCTTGTGGTGCACTTTTAATGTCCGAATCCTAATTTGGCTAAAGAACAAATGTTACATAATCTTGATGTGGTCAGGGCACTGAAGTTTCATTTACAGGTTACGAAGAAGTTCTGTCAGTCTTCTAGCTTGTTTGTGCTTTATTCAAAGCATCAGAAGGTGACTTCTGTTTCTTTATCCTTGGTTAAGTAGTCTTATTTATCAAGTTACTTGCAGGTAGGTCAGCAACCACCTTCCAGATTACTGCTCGCTCTAAGTGTTCTGTTTCTACGTCCTGGACGTTTTAGAATGAGGCATCTGTAGAACAGATCTGCAGGGCTGCTATTTGTTCTTTACTACATGCTTTCCCAAACTTTTACCACTTTGATATTTATGCTGAGGCTGAGGCTGCTTTTGGTAGGAAGCTCCTACAATCAGTTGTACCTGGTAAACAGGTGCCTGCATGTCTTCCTGTTTTCCCACCCTGTTTTTTTCGTGAACTTCTCAGCTTGGGTATTGGCTCCCAAGTGTAACCATTAGAAAGAAAACTTTTATTTATTCTAACCTGATAAATATTTATTGGTTGTGAGAGTCCACAAACCCACCCAGATTCCTTGGGAAGGCGGTAGTTCTGGTGTGCACCTCTTTACCCATGTATCTCTTTTTCTTTCTTTTACTCTCTCTTTCTTTTACTCTCTGTGGTTTTGGGGTGTCTTTGCCTCCTTCTGGTGGCCAGGTGATGTTGTGGACTCTTACATCTAATAAAGAAATAGATTTATCAGGTAAGAATACATTTATGTTTTTTTTTTTTTTTCCAAAAGTAGTTTTTATTATAAGATAAACTTGTTAATGACAATAACATGTTAAACAGTTTCTTGTATATACATAGGTCTTTCTGAAATCATAGTGAAAATGCCACCAAAAGCAAACACAGGTTATAACATATACCCACAAGGGTTTTTCGGTTTACAAGAACATATAGAAAAGGACATTATATTTTGACTGACCCTAGTTATAGTAATTGGTAGAATACAATAATCGTAGATATTCACTCAACATTGTAATAATTTCAACAAGTCAGTCTAGGGAAAACCATTACCATTCTTCTCTCAGTGACCCGACGGATCGGTTCCAGTGTGCATCTCCAGGCGGGGCAATCCGCCCCAGAAGAAATGGGAGAAGTAGAGAGTAAGGGTTGGGGTAGGGATAGCAAGTTGCATATTATAGGAAGAGAGGGTGGGGTAGAGGGGAACAGAAAAAGGAGGGGAGAGGATATGGGTCAGTGATTGCAGACAGAAGAGAGCAGATGGGGGGGTCTTTAACAGAGGTCAGGTTCCGCCCATCTATCTAGAGTTTTCTTGGTAATGAAACCAAGGTTCCCAAATCTGCCAGTAAAGATCTTCTTTATCCATATTAAAGTAGTAACCCTGTTCCATCTTGGCATATATCTGTATTATGGAGGTGATAACTGTAATGTCTGGGGGCTGTGTCTGTTTCCAGGCTCTCGCTATTGCCAACTTAGTGGCCGCGAGAACAAAGATTAATAGTTTAGACAAGGGGTCCAGAATATTTCGCGGGAATATGTGTAGTAGAGCTATCTCAGGGGTAAGTGGTCTATTCAGCCCAAGAATAGAACAGAGGGTAGACACTTGTGTCCACAGATGCTTTAACTTAGGACAGTCCCACCATATATGTATATCTGAACCTCTTAATTCGCAGTCTCTCCAACAGAGAGGGGATGTTGTAGGAAAAAAAAGTCTAGAGGGGGTATAATACCATTTCAGAAACAATTTCATATACGATTCTAGGGTGTTCGCGCAGTGTACTGTCTTCTTGGTTAGTGTCATTGCCATGTGTAGATCTTTGTCGGTAATTGGTCTGGACAAGTCTCCCTCCCAAGCTCTAAGTTGCCAAGGTCTGTCTTTGTTTGTGGACGACTGTAATAGGCTATAATGGAATGAGAAAAGTTTAGGGGTCCTGACAGGGAGTTGCCACAATTTTTCCCAGGTAGTCAAAGGTCTGTTGGGGCCTTTAGGGAATCCCCAAGACATCAGGAAAGCGTATAGTCTAGAATATTCAAATTTAACCCACACGGGGGGGTTTTGAATGACAGATCCTATATTGCTCAGGATGACCAAAGCGCCCGAGGGATATAGCTGGGAGATCAGTTTCAAATCCCAAACACCCCAGCGCTGCACATGTGTATCAGGCAGGGCTGCGAGCAAAGTGGGTAGAGATTGTACAGGAGATGGGTGTGGAGCAACTTCTGGTAGATTCCTAAGGGTATGCCAAATTTTCAAATTTTCTCTAACAATTACATTCTTTATTCCCAGAGTGTCTAACCGATAGTTAGGGATCCATGGCAGGTCAGCTAAGCCCAAACCTGTAGGGAGATCACAAGCCTCTATGATCTTCCATCCTTGCGGTTCACCCTTGTCTGCCCATGCTAAAATATGTGAGAGCCTGGCGGCCTCATAGTATCCGCGAATACTAGGCATAGCTACACCACCTTGTTCGTACTTTTTCTGAAGTATCTTTGCTGCAATACGAGGCTTAGATTTACCCCAGATATATTTTTGACCAAGAGATTGGAGCTTATCTATAAGGGCACTAGGAACATTGAGAGGGATGCAGCGAAAGTAATAAAGAATTTTGGGTAGAACCGTCATTTTGAAAGATGCTATGCGGCCCAGCCATAAGATCTCTTTAAAGTTCCATGAGGTGGTGAGCTCAGTGACCTCTTTAATAATGTCTGAGTAGTTTATAGCAAGTACGGCTTTCGGGTCTGGGCCAAGCTGAATTCCCAAGTGTCGGATGGTGGATTGTGACCATTGAAAGGAATATGATGTTCGCAGGACATCCAGTTCAAAAGCAGGAAGACCAACAGGCAAAGCCTCAATCTTAGAGACATTGACCTTATAATAGCTATGGGCACCAAATTTGGAAACAAGATAAAGGAGGGCAGGTAGGGAGCCTAGTGGATTTGTGAGGAATAATGTCACGTCATCCGCGAACAATGCTACTTTTGCAGTTTGTCCGGCAAACTGTACTCCCTGTATCGTACGTGAGTCTCTAATGGCTTGGGCCAAAGGTTCAATGGCCAGTGTGAAAATTAAGGGCGATAGGGGACATCCCTGTCTGGTACCGTTAATGATACGAATTTCCGGAGAGGCAAAACCCAGGCCCTTAACAACCGCAGATGGACAGGAGTATAGGGCTCGGATCGCTGTTATCACTTCATCTGGTATGCTGAATTGAGTTAGTGTGCACCACAGGTAATCCCATCTGACCCTGTCAAACGCTTTTTCTGCGTCTAAAGACAGGGCCAGCATGGGAAGTTTTAGACGAGACGCCTCTGTGAGGATGTCCAGCATTTTACGAGAGTTATCTGGCCCTTCCCTACCAAAGGTGAACCCGACCTGGTCAGAATGTACTACCTTCGGGAGTAAGGTATTGAGGCGGTTGGCCCAGAGTTTGGCATAGAGCTTTACATCTCCATTAATCAATGAGATTGGTCTGTAGCTGGTACATTGTGTTGGATCTTTGTTCGGCTTGGGAATAGGTAGAATTATTGCATGCAGATATTCTTTAGTAAACAGACCTGACTCTCGGGCCTCCGAAAAAACCTTGAGAAGGATTTTGTTTAAATCCGCCTTAAAGAGCTTGTAGAAGGACACCGGGTACCCATCCGGGCCCGGGGCTTTATTATTTTGGGTATGCTTGATGGCTAAGTTAATTTCAGTTAGAGTGAATGGGGCCTTAAGCATTTCTTTATCCTCCTCTGATAGAGTAGGCAAGTTAAGATTTTGTAGGAAATCCTTCACTTTTGGTATAGGGGATTCCTCACCAGCCATTGAAGGGTGGAGATGGTATAAATCAGAATAGTAGGCCGCAAAAGTTTGCCCAATTTCTTTGGGTGAAGAGACCGATGTAGTCCCTTGTTTAAGGGACAATATTCTAGCTGCCGCGGTTCTGCCTCTCAGTTTGTGTGCTAAGAGCGTTGAGGCTTTGTTACCCTGACAGTATAGTAACTTTTTGAATCGAGTATGGGATTCTTTTACTCTCTCCAGCTCCCTATCTGCTAGTTGTGCTCTAAGCGTTTTGATTTTATCAGCAAGGGGGCCCGATGGGGAATTCTTATTTTCTTGTTCTACCCGTCGTAGTTCTGTCATAAGAAGGCCCAGAGGGGCTTTCAACTGATGCCTAAGCTTCGCCTGTCTCCGAATACAGATCCCTCTCACATACGCCTTCAGGGCAGCCCCAACTGTTTGGGATGGCATACCTGGAGTTTCGTTTAGTCTTAAGAATTCAATTATAGAGCTCTGGAGGGATGCCATAAAAGGTTTATCCTGGAGTGCTTGTTTAGGGAATTTCCAGCTAGGCCTAGACATGCTTGTTAGGTCAGTGGAGAGAGTAAACGTGAGAATATCATGGTCCGACCAAGCACAGACCTTTATATGTGACATTAAAACTCTGTCGAGTGTCTATGAGTCAGTGAAAAAATGGTCCAGTCTCGAGTAAGAGTGATGAGGTCTAGAGAAGTATGTGTAATCTCTGTCATTATGGTGGTACGCCCTCCAGATATCATAGAGATTGTGCTGGATTATGTGTTGACGAAATCTGTTGGCAGTATTTATGGTATATGCGTCAATTTTTTTTCCCCTCTGAACCTTCTTGTCTACTAGGGGGTCCCATACCATATTAAAATCACCCCCCAGAACCAGAGTTCCAGCCTTATGTTTCTCTATTTTAGACAGTATCCCTTTCAAGAAATTGGGTTGTGTTTGGTTAGGGGCATAAATATTTACCAGTGTGAATTAAATACCGTTAAGTTTACAGGTAAGTAATAGATACCTACCCGGAGAGTCTTTCTCTACATGAATATGCTCAAAATGTATAGTTTTATGTATGGCAATCGCTACCCCTCTAGATTTCTCAGAGTGAGAGGCTAAAATCACCGTGGGATAATCTGGGGTTTTATATGGGACCTGGGAGGATGCTAGCCAGTGCGTCTCTTGTAGAAAGATAATTTGTATTTTGAGAGCCTTCATGGTGTTTGTAAGCATACTTCTTTTGTCTTGTGAATTGAGGCCCTTAGCATTCAGTGTTGCAAAAGAGATATTATTGGGAATCGACATATTTGCAGGCCTAGGAAGCTGAAGGGGTGGGAAGGGAAAAGGTAGTGGAAAAAGAAATAGGATTTAGGTACAAAACTCACCCCGCCTGGATCTGCACACCCAAACGACTCCTGGTAGTCTCAAATTAATATGTTCTGGTCTATGTTCAGAAAGGTCTCAGGAGACCAAATTCCAAGGAGTCTATATCTTTTACCTGGAGGAAGAAGCACAATTAACCTGAGATTTATTTATGCGATATAAAAAGTATGACCTATATCGTTAAGATTGAACCGAGCTTACTCAGGTTTTTTTACTTAAAGCGTAAGTGTATTAACTAGTATGATGACCCGTCGGATCATCAAAAGGAGAAGCGTATCTAGGAATTAGACTAACTTCTCCAGTCCCCTTAAAAGGGGATATCACAAATATAATTTGCGTATACGAGGGGGGGGCGGTACAAGTATATCAACCTGTATAAGTAGATTGACTATCTATGGGGGAGTTTGAACTTCAGGACAACAATCATAACTCAAATGAACTACCATAGTAACATAAGTTTACATTCAGTGCTATTGGTCTATTTTATGTTATAACCATATATTCAAATTCCAGTTGGAACTAGATTTGGTTTTGAACAATTCTTACTATACGTCTGTTAAACAGTTTGCAGCATAAACTATTTGGGGAGGAGGAGATACTCGCGACCCTCATCATTTGGAAAAAGGGTGTTTAGTAGACAGAGGCAAAACGCCTCAGGGCAGATTTTCTGCTTCTAACGAGAAATCTCGAGTCTCCTCCTCCCCAACATGAAACAGATATCTAAACAGAAACATAAATACACACAACGGAACCTGTAATGGCATATACATTGTTTGAAAGAGTGCTATCATATCACTTTCTGTCCCTCAGAAGAACAGCAGCGGGGGATATTTGTTTTCCTATAGGAAGCTTTTGTGGCCCAGGTGTGAAGTCTGGGGCTCCAGCTCGCAATTTAGGTTGAAGGGCCAGAGAGAGTGTATCAGAACCGGATGCATTAGGTATTGTGTCCCTTCTTGTTCTGGATTCAGGCGTTATCAGATCCCACTCTTTTAGTAAATCAAATCCCTCTTGAAGGGTGATAATGGTTTTCCCCATCTTTTGAGACTATTAATTTTGTCGGGTATCCCCATCTATATCTAATGTTTTCTGCTCTTAGGATTTGAGTAATGTTCCTGAAGGTTCTTCTTCTTTGCAGAGTGAAGCTTGAGATGTCTGGAAAGACCGAGATCTGCTGGAATTTAGCTGGCAGTTGAGGTTTATTGGCTAACTCCCTCATTATCTTCTCCTTATGGGTGAAAAAATGTATCCTAGCAAGGACATCTCTCGGCTTATCTTGAGATACCGACCTTGGTCTTGCCACTCTGTGGACCCTATCTAATAGGAAACTTGTCGGGTCGGTATCAGGCAGTATAGTCTTGCAAAACTCTAGGACATAAGGTTCCAGATCTTGTGAGCCAATATCTTCAGGTATCCCCCGGAACCTCAAATTATTCCGTCTGGACCTGTCTTCCATATCAGCCAGCTTTATCTCTAGATCTGATAGCTGGGTTGCCAAGCTCTGGGAATATGCTAGTAGATGAGCCTGATCAACCATAAGATCTTCTTGTTTGCGCTCTAGAGTTTCCGTCCGTTCCCCCAGTGACGCAATCTCTCTGCGCAGCTCCGCTGTAGAACCTTTTATTTCTTTAGTTAACGTGTCTTGAAGGAGGTTCATCCATTTGGTGAGAATATCAACAATAGATGTAGACATTGCTTCCGATGTGGGAGCTTGGGAATCAATGCTGTTATAAGATTCACTGTCATCCATCACAGAAGCAGAGTCTCGGTATGCCTGAGCTTTATTAGATGAATGGCCTTTAAAGAGGTCAGCCACTGTCTTCTTGGGTGGTTGAGATAGCTTTGGTCTTCTTTTAAAGTTTTGGGACATGTTACGTTTCCTATCCTCAGTTGGAGGAGTGTAGGCAACCAGAATTCAGTCAAAAATCGCACTGAAATGTGTAATAGCAACTATAGAGAGTAAATTGCAGAAAATTTTGACATAGTCCCCCTGATGTCAATCTTAGATTAGGCAGCCATGTTCAGCATGTTACCTACAGACAGGGAGAAGTGCAGCTATATATTGTGTATCAATGGTGTGTCCTGCTTAGCGCCACACAAGAACTGGTTGTATAATGTCCGTGGTGTATACTCCCTCCAGGGAGCTTTGCCTTCGCTGGATGGGGCTTGGGTGTGACCTGCTGCAGTCTCACACAGCAGGAAAGGGGATGGAGAGTAAGTATAGCAGATGAGGTTAATCTCTCTTTTATAGACACTCTGTGAGTAAAAATGTTCTCTTGTTTTTCCTGAGATAGATATACAGCCGTCAATATAGAGAGTGTGACTTGGAATAGAAAGAAATTGTGTATTTCAGCTTGTAAGATTCCTGTTGTTGTAAGACAAGCTGCATGAGGGTCTTTATATAAGGTTATTTATTTATAGTGCAACAAGGTAACTTTATAAAAGTTCAAAGTTCAGAATACACCTTGGTATAAAAGGTATAAGTGGTAAAGGGTGGCCTGCAAAAACTGAATAGGTCTAAATGAGAGGCTAGAGTCGTTAATTAGTGTGATTTGCTCCACAGCAGGTTATAGTGGCCTCTGCCAACAGTGTGTCTCGTGCCGACCTTCAGGCCTTATTAGCACCTTGTGGCAAGTTTTAATGTGGGGGGCTGTGAATGTGGTTAATAACTTTTTAAATGCCCCTTAGGCAATAAAGTGCCTCAGCTTGATAGGTGTGTCACATATATTAGAATGTAAGGTCTGGATTGCCAAAGTTCTGAGCCTGCAATATGTCTAGATCTGAAGATATGAATGCTTAACAGTATGCAGGAAAAACACAGATTAGCAGCTTGTTATAGATAAGAATCGCCAGGAGAGCAGGGGATGTAGTTTCTTAAACCGTTATGTACCCGGTAAGCAGGCCCAGTTAATGGTCTTACACTGTGAACAGGGGCTAAACAAGTCTCTTATATAGGCTGATCGGAAGCTAGTTTAGGTGTAAAACGGAGGCCTCTGGGACAGGACAATATCTCTCACACCCCAAGACTCTTTTGCATGGGTTCTGGCGATCTCCTATGTATATGTGGCCTCACTATAAAAAGTGCGCAACAAGTATGGCGGTATTTTGCGCCTTTTACTCACAAGTCCCGATGATATGAGGATGGACTGCAGGCTTTAATGGAGATGTTCACTTGTCCCCCATTGATGCGAAGCTGTTATGGGGCTTGTGTAGCTGTAGTGGATCGTTGAGTTCCGGAATCCTGCTGAGCGGGTGAACTCGAACCCCAGATTAGCGCAGCCTGGATCTTCAGTTATACAGTCGCAGCTAGTGACCAGTGGGCAGACACTCCGGAGCGGATCCCCGACCCTCCGGAGTGCGATGCCAGGTGTTACAGTCAGGAATTAGGCTGCACGCAAATACATCTGCTCTCCTGCACCTTTGAACGTTATGCGCACGGTTCCTGTGAGGATTGTAGTTCCCGGTGTGGGCAGCCTAAGCAGGACCTTTAGAGCAATAAGGTGGGATAGAAGGGGGTATCTACCTGCTAATTTTTAGGCTGGGATTCACTTTATATCCCGTTAAGGCACAGAGCTAAGTCTAGATGCGACTGCACAGCATGGCGGTTAGCTCCGCCCCCCACATTTATGTTTTTTAGTACAATTAAAAAGTCCCCAAAAAATGTATACTTCTTAAGGAAACTTAAAAAATGTTGTTTGTCTTAAAAACTGCTCATTTGTTTTTATTCAGCCATCGAATCAGTTTTATCATCCTCTATTTTAACTTGGTATAGCTCTGATACATTATAATTAAAGGAGAAACTACACTGTATTCTGAGATCTGCAAATAAAATTCAGTGTCAACTTTTACCTTTTTACTTTTCAAGGATGAATAAGCAAGTCTGAGATATTCATCTCACCCTGGCTATTGTTATTATTATCGTAGGCCAAGGTTGAGAGATTTACGAAACTGGACAAACCTTTTTCTGACTAGTTTTTCTTCCAGGCTATTAAAATAGCAAACAGGAATACTTTTCTTATTTCACTTTTGGTATGATAAATTACACTTTAGTCACTCTTTGTAAATATATTTAATGGTTCAATTTTTACACTGCTGATTGTATTTGTTTGTTCATTGTCATCTTTGCCCCATGAAAAATTATTTACTTAATTTTGTTTTCTTTTTTTATATACTTTTATACGTGAATAAATTATTCTCTTCTAATCTCTTATATAAACCCTCTTATATAAACCCCAGTGCATGTAAAGAGTAGGTCAAAGGACCTCCTGCCAACAAGGAAAGCAATGCATCATAGAGTCATTGTACACACTAATGCACACAATATAAAAGAATAGCAATTACATCTACTACAATGATTTTTGCATGAACTATTAGGTGAAAGGTATTTAAATGTAAACAGAAATTAGCTTAATCATAAAACAAAATACCCAGGGTAATGTGAAAAAAGTATATGGCCTAGATTTGGAGTTTGGCGGTAGAAGGGCTGTTAACGCTCCGCAGGCGCTTTTTTCTGGCCGCACCATAAATTTAACTCTGGTATCGAGAGTTCAAACAAATGCTGCGTTAGGCTCCAAAAAAGGAGCGTAGAGCATTTTTACCGCAAATGCAACTCTCGATACCAGAGTAGCTTACGGACGCGGCCAGCCTCAAAAACGTGCTCGTGCACGATATCCCCATAGGAAACAATGGGGCTGTTTGAGCTGAAAAAAAACCTAACACCTGCAAAAAAGCAGCGTTCAGCTCCTAACGCAGCCCCATTGTTTCCTATGGGGAAACACTTCCTACGTCTGCACCTAACACTCTAACATGTACCCCGAGTCTAAACACCCCTATCCTTACACTTATTAACCCCTAATCTGCCGCTCCCGCTATCGCTGACCCCTGCATATTTTTTTTAACCCCTAATCTGCCGCTCCGTAAACCGCCGCAAGCTACATTATCCCTATGTACCCCTAATCTGCTGCCCCTAACACCGCCGACCCCTAGATTATATTTATTAACCCCTAATCTGCCCCCCTCAACGTCGCCGACACCTGCCTACACTTATTAACCCCTAATCTGCCGAGCGGACCTGAGCGCTACTATAATAAAGTTATTAACCCCTAATCCGCCTCACTAACCCTATCATGAATAGTATTAACCCCTAATCTGCCCTCCCTAACATCGCCGACACCTACCTTCAATTATTAACCCCTAATCTGACGACCGGAGCTCATCGCTACTATAATAAATGGATTAACCCCTAAAGCTAAGTCTAACCCTAACACTAACACCCCCCTAACTTAAATATAATTTAAATCTAACGAAATTAATTAACTCTTATTAAATAAATTATTCCTATTTAAAGCTAAATACTTACCTGTAAAATAAATCCTAATATAGCTACAATATAAATTATAATTATATTATAGCTATTTTAGGATTAATATTTATTTTACAGGCAACTTTGTAATTATTTTAACCAGGTACAATAGCTATTAAATAGTTAAGAACTATTTAATAGTTACCTAGTTAAAATAATAACAAATTTACCTGTAAAATAAATCCTAACCTAAGTTATAATTAAACCTAACACTACCCTATCAATAAATTAATTAAATAAACTACCTACAATTAACCTAACACTACACTATCAATAAATAAATTAAATACAATTGCTACATATAAATACAATTACATAAACTAACTAAAGTACAAAAAATAAAAAAGAACTAAGTTACAAAAAATAAAAAAATATTTACAAACATAAGAAAAATATTACAACAATTTTAAACTAATTACACCTACTCTAAGCCCCCTAATAAAATAACAAAGCCCCCCAAAATAAAAAATGCCCTACCCTATTCTAAATTTAAAAAGTTAAAAGCTCTTTTACCTTACCAGCCCTGAACAGGGCCCTTTGCGGGGCATGCCCCAAGAATTTCAGCTCTTTTGCCTGTAAAAAAAAACATACAATACCCCCCCCCCCAACATTACAACCCACCACCCACATACCCCTAATCTAACCCAAACCCCCCTTAAATAAACCTAACACTAAGCCCCTGAAGATCTTCCTACCTTGTCTTCACCATCCAGGTTCACCGATCCGTCCTGAAGAGCTCCTCCGATGTCCTGATCCAAGCCCAAGCGGGGGGCTGAAGAGGTCCATGATCCGGTCAAAGTCTTCATCCAAGCGGGGCAGAAGAGGATCTTCCATCCGATTGAAGTCTTCATCCATGCGGCATCTTCTATGGTCTTCCATCCAGAGCGAAGCGGCAGGATCCTGAAGACCTCCAGCACGGAACATCCATCCGGCCCGACGACTGAACGACGAATGACGGTTCCTTTAAGGGACGTCATCCAAGATGGCGTCCCTCGAATTCCGATTGGCTGATAGGATTCTATCAGCCAATCGGAATTAAGGTAGGAATATTCTGATTGGCTGATGGAATCAGCCAATCAGAATCAAGTTCAATCCGATTGGCTGATCCAATCAGCCAATCAGATTGAGCTTGCATTCTATTGGCTGTTCCGATCAGCCAATAGAATGCGAGCTCAATCTGATTGGCTGATCGGATCAGCCAATCGGATTGAACTTGATTCTGATTGGCTGATTCCATCAGCCAATCAGAATATTCCTACCTTAATTCCGATTGGCTGATAGAATCCTATCAGCCAATCGGAATTCGAGGGACGCCATCTTGGATGACGTCCCTTGAAGGAACCGTCATTCGTCGTTCAGTCGTCGGGCCGGATGGATGTTCCGCGCTGGAGGTCTTCAGGATCCTGCCGCTTCGCTCCGGATGGAAGACCATAGAAGATGCCGCATGGATGAAGACTTCAATCGGATGGAAGATCCTCTTCTGCCCCGCTTGGATGAAGACTTTGACCGGATCATGGACCTCTTCAGCCCCCCGCTTGGGCTTGGATCAGGACATCGGAGGAGCTCTTCAGGACGGATCGGTGAACCTGGATGGTGAAGACAAGGTAGGAAGATCTTCAGGGGCTTAGTGTTAGGTTTATTTAAGGGGGGTTTGGGTTAGATTAGGGGAATGTGGGTGGTGGGTTGTAATGTTGGGGGGGGGGTATTGTATGTTTTTTTTTACAGGCAAAAGAGCTGAAATTCTTGGGGCATGCCCCGCAAAGGGCCCTGTTCAGGGCTGGTAAGGTAAAAGAGCTTTTAACTTTTTTAATTTAGAATAGGGTAGGGCATTTTTTATTTTGGGGGGCTTTGTTATTTTATTAGGGGGCTTAGAGTAGGTGTAATTAGTTTAAAATTGTTGTAATATTTTTCTTATGTTTGTAAATATTTTTTTATTTTTTGTAACTTAGTTCTTTTTTATTTTTTGTACTTTAGTTAGTTTATGTAATTGTATTTATATGTAGCAATTGTATTTAATTAATTTATTGATAGTGTAGTGTTAG
Source organism: Bombina bombina (assembly GCF_027579735.1). Lineage (NCBI taxonomy): Eukaryota > Metazoa > Chordata > Amphibia > Anura > Bombinatoridae > Bombina > Bombina bombina. The sequence goes on from NC_069499.1 coordinate 391,199,311, forward strand.
GTTAATTGTAGGTAGTTTATTTAATTAATTTATTGATAGGGTAGTGTTAGGTTTAATTATAACTTAGGTTAGGATTTATTTTACAGGTAAATTTGTTATTATTTTAACTAGGTAACTATTAAATAGTTCTTAACTATTTAATAGCTATTGTACCTGGTTAAAATAATTACAAAGTTGCCTGTAAAATAAATATTAATCCTAAAATAGCTATAATATAATTATAATTTATATTGTAGCTATATTAGGATTTATTTTACAGGTAAGTATTTAGCTTTAAATAGGAATAATTTATTTAATAAGAGTTAATTAATTTCGTTAGATTTAAATTATATTTAAGTTAGGGGGGTGTTAGTGTTAGGGTTAGACTTAGCTTTAGGGGTTAATCCATTTATTATAGTAGCGATGAGCTCCGGTCGTCAGATAAGGGGTTAATAATTGAAGGTAGGTGTCGGCGATGTTAGGGAGGGCAGATTAGGGGTTAATACTATTTATGGTAGGGTTAGTGAGGCGGATTAGGGGTTAATAACTTTATTATAGTAGCGCTCAGGTCCGCTCGGCAGATTAGGGGTTAATAAGTGTAGGCAGGTGTCGGCGACGTTGAGGGGGGCAGATTAGGGGTTAATAAATATAATATAGGGGTCGGCGGTGTTAGGGGCAGCAGATTAGGGGTACATAAGGATAACGTAGGTGGCGGCGCTTTGCGGTCGGCAGATTAGGGGTTAATTATTGTAAGTAGCTGGCGGCGACGTTGTGGGGGGCAGGTTAGGGGTTAATAAATGTAATACAGGGGTCGGCGGGGTTAGGGGCAGCAGATTAGGGGTACATAAGTATAACGTAGGTGGCGGTCGGCAGATTAGGGGTTAAAAATTTTTAATCGAGTGGCGGCGATGTGGGGGGACCTCGGTTTAGGGGTACATAGGTAGTTTATGGGTGTTAGTGTACTTTAGGGTACAGTAGTTAAGAGCTTTATGAACCGGCGTTAGCCCAGAAAGCTCTTAACTCCTGCTATTTTCCGGCGGCTGGAGTTTTGTCGTTAGAGCTCTAACGCTCACTTCAGAAACGACTCTAAATACCGGCGTTAGAAAGATCCCATTGAAAAGATAGGATACGCAATTGACATAAGGGGATCTGCGGTATGGAAAAGTCGCGGCTGAAAAGTGAGCGTTAGACCCTTTAATCACTGACTCCAAATACCGGCGGTAGCCTAAAACCAGCGTTAGGAGCCTCTAACGCTGGTTTTCACGGCTACCGCCGAACTCTAAATCTAGGCCTATTTGTTTAGCACAACAAAACCTGTTTTTTAACAAACTGCTGAAACACCTTCTTTCAAATGGAAAATGTACAATGTCCCTTTAAGTGTGATCTGAGTATAATTATATTATGAGGCTATGGGGCCAATTTATCAAATGTCTGTCCGACATTATCCGCTCAACGGATCATGTCCAACAGACATCGCTGAATGCCGACAGCGTAACATTGCACAAGCAGTTCTGGTTAACTGCTTGTGCAATGCTGCCCCCTGCAGATTCACGGCCAATCGGCCTCTAGCAATGGGTGTCAACCCAATCGTATACGATCGGGCGGATTGATGTCCGCAGCCTCTGAGGCAGCGGACCAGTTAAGGAGCAACGGGATTAAGATCGCTGCTTCATAACTGCTGGAAATAGGGGCATCAGGGGCCATTCGGCCCTTGATAAATCGGCCCCTATGTGTAAAATCAGCTTGGGACTTTGGGAGGGAGGGTTATACTATTTGACTACCCTCCTTGAATATCCCTAAAGCATAGTTAATAATGTGGTGCACTTGTGGTGAGGTGTGGATAATAGTAGTATGTTTTCATTATTTGTCAATATACTCCCCATCCTGACCCCTTATTTCAGTCAAATATTACTTGGTCCCAGTTTTGTTGAAGAGAATTATGGCAACCCTAGGTCAAATGGGATAATTCTATACTCTCCTGGGGTGGGGTTTGTAAACACATCTGCAAATTATTTATATTTCACATGACAGGTGGTTTCAGGTGTAGCAGAGCATGGATGTAGAAGACATCTGAGACATACATTTAATATGGTATTGGACCAAAAAGTAAGTCTGCTAGAATCCCAATCTATGAATAGATTATGGAATCTTAACCACGGTAAACCCAGGATGGGTGGAAATAATGGAGAGGAGATTATATTGAATTGTACTACTTCACAGTAATGGAATCTTGAGACTATCCACCACTTTCTGGTCCATAAAGCAACTGCTTTCTCCAGAGTCCACAATAGCCCTTATATGATGACTATGTTGCTACCACTGTAATAATACAAGGATAGATAAGTGGGATGAGAATGGTTAGATGACTGAGAGCAACATCTTTGTTGGATTACCGCCACCTGTCTTTTTTCTATCTAGACTGTTGGCAGGTACAAGGCCAGGATTTCCACCGTGGCCAGCATAATTAAAGGGAATGTCACCTATTCTCTGTATCAGACAGAGGCCCATGTATGAGACTTTTTTTTTTTGCAAGGTTGCTCGCAGTGTTGCTGTACCATGTGGTTGAGGCTTAAGGATGTTGTGAGACAGAAATCTTTCTGCATCATTCTCAATCTCTAGGGTCTATGCAGATAACCATTCCAATGTATTAGAGGCCTCCAAGCCGGCTAGTTCCTCTTTAAGGAAATCAGAGAGCCCCTCACGGAATTGGTCAAGCAGTGCAAATTTGTTCCACTCAGTGTCGGCAGATAAGTACCAGAATTTGCCAATATATTCCTCTATTAGTCTTTTTCCCTAGCTCAAGGACTCACTTGACACAATTCACAAACAACAAACATAGCAATGGCAAGATATGTAGGTAGTGTGTGGCCCGCGTGAGTTGCACTTGTATGGAAAATGGCCCACAACTCAAATGATTTTGACACCCCTGCTGTAAAGAAACGGTATGGATCATCATATAATAAATCCATGGCAAGTAAGAAAGGAGTCAGGTGAATTTAGTTTGTTACTGTTAGAATTAATTAGTTGTTAGTTCATAGTTGTGGTCCACCAAATAGCAAATAATATTGCAAACCTTTTAAAAGTCTGAAGCATTTCCTGTGTGTTGGTAGCTAGTTTCTACAACCTCTGCAGGTTCCATCTTTGTAGGCTTGGACATTATTTTCAGGGGTAAACATACCTCTTTTACTAGTTTAGAGGTAGTGGAGAGGGGGTTTTGCAGGTAGAGAGATAGAGCAAGTCCGGATGAAACCAGAAGTATATCCAATCAGAAACCAGTAAGGACAAGGCAAAAGAACAGTCAAGATAGCCAAGCCAGGATTCAATGCCATTAATCTGTCCAATCAGCAAACATAACAGGTAAGGGCAAAGCAATAGAGCAGTCCAGATAGCCAGGGGCCATTGTCAGTAATCAGTCTAATCATCAAACACAGCAGGTAAAGGCAAGGAAATAGAGCTGTCCAGACAGGGTCAGCGTTTGGTAATAGGCAGCCGCCTTAATGCGCACCAGCTAGGGGGCGCTGAGAGGACAGTGCTGACTGCCGAGGATTTAAATTTATTATTTATTAAATTGTTTGTTGTGTGGTGTGGAACTTGTGTTGTCGATCGTTGTCGATCATTCTTTCATTTTATCGCTGGTCGATCACTAGTGCTACGCCCCTGCCTGCAATGCCCCCTGTGCCTGGGCTGGCTCGGCTATTGCTTATAGGCTGCCTATGGGATGGGAATGTGGGCGTGTCAGGCGTGCGTGTGGTGTCAGTCAGAGCGTGGAGCCAGAGGCAGAGCTCAATTGCGCAGCAACTGTAGCTACAAATGAGAAGAAATCGTGCGGGAGCAGGATGAGTTGCCTGACTCCACTGGTGAGTGATGATGCTGCCCCACCTGACTGAGACAGCCGGCCCACCCCGCAGACGAGATAACAAGTGAAGAGAGACGGAGTGAGGTAGGAATGGTGAGGGTCTCTTTTTAAATACAGATACCAAGAGAACGAAGAAAAATTGATAATAGGAGTTAATTAGAAAGTTGCTTAAAATGTAATGCTCTCTCTGAATACTGTTAGAAAAAAATGTTGTTTTTTTGGTGGGAGCGGCAAAATGTATCCTCGCCTGTGTGGCCAAAAATCCTAGCACCAACCCTGTGTCCAGATAGCCAAGCCAGGCGTCAAATATCCAAAGACAAGGTATAATAGGAAATACAGAATGCCAGAAATCACAGGCACAGAGTGCAGAAATGTGTCCAAGCACTGATAAAAGTGAGTGCAGCGTTTTATAGGGAAGGACTCCTCCTTTGAGAGTGGTTCAGAAAGAACAATATACTAGCGAACCATTACTCATGGAGCAATGTATTAAATGACAAGTGATATGGTAACATTCCTTATAACAAAATATAATTATCTTCTAAAATTTACTAGCACCATAAATTTAGCTGTATAATAAGATTCATCGTGCAGGTAGATGACAGAATGAGGATATATGCAATAACTGTTCCATAAATGATTGGAGCAAACCATGCTACTATATGATAAATGTAAATCCATTACATCTAAAATATGTACATAAAGAAATAAAAAGCTATGGGTAGTTATATGCATTAGGAATGAGAAACATACTCAGCCGCAGAATATATAAGGTTCTTGAAGTATCAGTAAATACAACACTGATAAGGCTTAATACAATAGTAAACAACAGTAATTATAACATTAACCCATTAAACTTATATTAACCCAACAACATGAGACCATAGATCTCAAATATGATACTAGTTTGTCTAAGTTAATTTGTCCACTCAGAGGCACCCAATCGCTGAGATGTTTGCAGAGAAAAAAAAACATAGCATGTTTTTGGGTGCTAATTTGCTAAGATTCAAGGGATGAGGATAAATAACAGTACCGCAGATAAAATATATGTGATAATGGCAAATAGTTCCTTTTATGCACTTCTCATCGAGAATTTAACAAAATGGATGCGACACAACTGTACTTAGAACCAGCCTGCTCATGTTTAGAACTTCCATTTGGTAGTGGAGAGAGATGGTGATTATATAAGAGAATCTGTAAAGGCGCCAAAACATCCTTGACCCTTTTAACAATAAGGTTTGCAATATATGTCATACCCACAGGTGCAAGGTCCATTTTGGCTACAAACCAAGATCAATAAAGTCCACAAAAAGTTATAACCATATAGCAACCCACCACTGTTTCTGGAGACATGTGTGTGTAGCCACTAATCATCGGCCACTTAACAGTCTTGACAGTACTATCAGGTTTCAATCTGTGGCCAGTAGTGAGACTGTGGACTATTTAGATGTTAGAATAATTAAATCCTCAGGCACCATTGGCACTACGTTGTTCCGAAAAAACACTGATAGGAACACGATTCTTCATGCAAAAAGTTGCAATCAGCCGTCCCTTATCAAGAACATACCTAAGGCCCAATTCCAAAGGGTAATACGCAACAACACTGACCCTGAACGTTGCAATGAACAATTGGTGGAGATGACTGATAGATTTATCCAGAGAGGATATAAGAAGAAGGAACTTGTCAGAATGTGTGATCAGGTGGTCCTTGAGACTGGGAACAACAAGGTTGAGGGTGAAAACAAGAAACAACTAACCTTTGTGACAACGTATTCCCCTGACCAATATCGGATCTCTAGAGCAGTCAAAGACGAATGGAAGCTGATTGAAACAGATGCCGAATTGCCATTTACACAGTGGGAAGCACCACGTCTGGCATATCGCAGGGGTAGAAGCCAAAGGGATTCCCTTATGAAGACCGACATTTCGCCCTTATCTGACAAGCAAACATGGTTGAGGAAAAAGAATGGGTGCTTCAAATGTCTTGGTTGCGTCACATGCAACAGCATGCATGCGGGAAACATCTTTCAGCATCCAGAAAAGAAGAGGAAATATAGAATTAATTGTTTTTTAACATGTACCACCACCCATGTTATATACCTCCTGAATTGCCCATGTGGTATGTTTTATATTGGCAAGACCACAGACGATGCCAGGACTAGGATGGCGAACCACCGGTCGAGCATAAGATTAGCTCTGAAGAATGGTAAGGCTGACCAACCGGTGGCTCGACATTTTCTTGAGAAGAACCATACCGTGACCGACATGAGATTTCGTTTGATTGACCATTTGCCAAGTTTGAAGAGAGGATGAAACATAGCCAAGTTATTGCTACAGAAGGAGACTTGCTGGATACATGAATTGGGAACATTGACTCTGAGAGGCCTGAATACCCATACAGGGTGGCAAGCATACCTGGGCTAATTTTGACTCTAGTTGGGCATCACCCTATTGCTTATTGAGAGTCCTCTAGATCAAGAATTTGATGAGAGTACAAGATCGCATTTATTTTGAGGCTATATATACTTTTTTAGCCTCACATACTACCGTGTATATGGGTGGTATTCTCCTTTTCTTATCTTTTCTTTCCTTCTTTTTTCTTTTCTTCCTTTTCTTTCATTCTTCTCTGGCTTTCAGTCTTTCCTTTTTCCTTTTTTCCTCCCCTTTCCTTCTTTCTTCCCTGAAATACCCTGTCTTTATTAATCAGGATTACATTCCTGAGGCTCTTTCTCTGCTACTCCATATCATACTTTTTAAGGGTCTGAACCATTTTGTCTTTGACATATACTGAGGCTATTGTGCCTGCATAATAAATTTTCCCTAATTAAGCTCAAGTCGCGATTGTGTCTCCACCGCAACTTTCTCGATTATTGTTTGGTTATATACCTTGTGTACTAGGGCTTTGGCCCACTTTTCTAGGTCTCCGGTGTGGGTGACCCCTAGCTATTACATTGTAAGCGTTTTGGTTGTGAGACTTGGGTGATACTCTTGCATAGTGGGAGCGTACCCTTGCTAGAAATCGGCATTGGCTAAGCCGACCGATCATGTGACACATGCGTCTACCGCTTTTGCCTGGATTAACGAACAGAGGCTCTGTTACTGCAACCTAAATCTGCTTGAGAAAGTTTACCTATTGCAGTGACGAGCATGGATAAGGATGGACACTCCTAATGAATAGTGCATATACAGGTCGTATGAATACTGCTTCTCTAACGGCAAAATAGTGCTGCCAGCTATCATACTGGGTAGCACCTTTCTTGATGCGGCTCCCTGTCGAGGGTCCTTGCTTGCTTGGGAGTTGTCATACGACCATGGTTTAAAGTACAGATCTGCATATCCTGTCTAACTACAATCTAACTTGGATAAGTGACGATATTACTTCTGTTTGTGTATTTGTTCAATTATACGCTATCTAACTTGCTTATGCACTTCTGGCTATTAACTATCATCACTTACATGCCGCTTATACCTTGCATGAAAAGCACAATCCCGTTCTGCAGCTTGCATACAGACATTCAACACTGTTGCACTCTCTACTTTACAAGCATTGTCCTATTTTGCACTAACTTGCTTGTGTGTCCTGATATGTACATATCTGGAGGGTCCGCTAATCAGTCTACTTAGATCCCCTTTGTATACCTGCCCAGCGTTCCACCCCCTAACAGGGGTGCTGTGTGCAGCTGGGTGTAGTTTGACTGGAGTGGTCCTCCCTGATATTATTCTTATTCTGTACATATGAATATATCTCAAGTTTGTTTGTGAATGATATACAGTCTGACGTTTTGCACAAGTAATCTGCTCTGGCCTCTTAGATCCCAAGTATTTACCTGCCCAGGATATACTTCTATGTCCTTTGATGAAGGAGTTTTGTGAGCAGCAGGGTGTAGTAGGCCTAGACCCAGTATACTGTTCCTTGTGACTAACCTATATACTATATAAACGGTCTGTAAGGCGGCATCTGCATGTACCCCTGACCGGTCAGGTTCATTGTATTTATTTATATTGACATAAGGTTTAAATTTCTTGATATAACTTTTACCATCAGCTAACGCTGTATATTAACAACTATATTTCTAGCATGTATGTGCTCTCACGGTGTGAGAGACCACTGTCTCACGATTAAAATTGCAAAATTGATTAATCCTGTGCTTGTGAGCTTTTTTCTTTCTTAAAAAGAGTGCTGAATACCCTGTCTTTATTTATCAGGATTACATTCCTGAGGCTCTTTCTCTGCTACTCCATATTATATATATATATATATATATGCGTGTGTATATATGTATATATATATATATATATATATATGTATATATATATATATATACTGGGTACAAGAGTCCTGTCACTGGGGCAGTATAAGGACTTTATATATATATATATATATATATATATAATGTCCTTATACTGCCCCAGTGACAGGACTCTTGTACACAGTCTATATATATATATATATATATATATATATATAATGGGTGGAGCCATCTGAGGGGCGGGGCTAGTGCTCCCCCATCTTTAAAAGTCACCAGCCGCCACTGTGGGGAGTTTTCCCTGCTATTTCCGTTTCAATGCTATGAGCTATTTTTCATTTATAATAATAAAGCTTTGGAAAAAATTTAATTCGCTGATCCGATGCTTCTTTTTACATTTTTTCTCTCATTCTGTCAGAATTCTTTGTATCTTCCAGTTTCTTCAAAAGGACCTAGATAAGGGTTTATCTGTGAGTTCTATCATAGGCCAGATATCTGCTCTTTCTGTATTATTTCACAGACAGTTAGCCCGACTTCCAGAGCTTTCACTCAGGCTTTAGAAAGGATCTGTCATGTGGTCTGACTGATTTCATACCATACAATCTTCTCAGTTCGAACCAATGCATACCCTGGACATTAAACGTTTATCTTGGAAGGTTTTGTTTCTTCAGCCCCTGTCACAGCTGGGGTGATCCTTGATGATCTATGCAAAATATATATGTTTCAGAATCACAACTGCTGACTTATATGTAGTATCAGCCTTGGATCTTTTCTATATACGTATAAATTACAATAATATCTCTTTAAGTCTGTATAATTCGAAATATTCCACATAAGAACAGATAATTGTTTAAGCTGTAGTGTGTTGCTCGATTATATATGGAATTTTAGAGGACCTCAATATAAAATATAGCTGTAGTAGAAAGATGATGCATAGTTTGTTATGGTTGTAGCAAAATGTATCAACGTATGAGCATTTTTATCTCCCTTAATAAACATACCAAACACAAGGGTAAAACGTATTTCTTGTGAATATGTAAGAAGGGGATCTTGATATTAATCTGAAGTAACAAAACTAGATTGCGCAATATAAACTTCCAAACTGCAGATAACAGAACTTGTCAGCAGAGATGAACAACGCTGAATCTGAGATCGGATGGGCAGATGTGACGTCACGGCCCAGAGAAGGTATCGGAGCTCTCAACAGAGAACCGCTACGGTTTGTAGCCTAATCCCTGTGAGTGAGAGAGTTACAGAGCAGACCCAGGAGACGTCAGCTGGAAGAACAGCAGGCAGCAGTACTTTGCAATTCCAAGTAGAGATTATTACTTTAGTAATAAGATTCCTTCAAAGTCTTTAGTAGAATTAGAATAACACGAGCTAGTAATACATTCAACAGAAGCCTTGAAAAGTTACCAAGCAAAGAAGTAATTGACAAGGAGCTTTTTAAAGGTGATGAAAAAGGGGTGTGATTATAAAATTAAAGGTATATCCAGTACTGGGAACATGAACAAGAATGTTACAGCCCCGAAGGTATCTGAATTGTCGTCCTTGTCTTGCGATTCACCTTATTTGGCGTTTTATCAAGATAAGGCAGTCTTGCATACAGTGTCTGTTTCTCCCAATAGTAGTTTCTTCTGCTTACATCAATCAGGAGCTTGTGATGCACTTTTAATGTCCGAATCCTAATTTGGCTAAAGAACAAATGTTACATAATCTTGATGTGGTCAGGGCACTGAAGTTCTGTCAGTCTTCTAGCTTGTTTGTGCTTTATTCAAAGCATCAGAAGGTGACTTCTGTTTCTTTATCCTTGGTTAAGTAGTCTTATTTATCAAGTTACTTGCAGGTGGGTCAGCAACCACCTTCCAGATTACTGCTCGCTCTAAGTGTTCTGTTTCTACGTCCTGGACGTTTTAGAATGAGGCATCTGTAGAACAGATCTGCAGGGCTGCTATTTGTTCTTTACTACATGCTTTCCCAAACTTTTGCCACTTTGATATTTATGCTGAGGCTGAGGCTGCTTTTGGTAGGAAGCTCCTACAATCAGTTGTACCTGGTAAACAGGTGCCTGCATGTCTTCCTGTTTTCCCACCCTGTTTTTTTCGTGAACTTCTCAGCTTGGGTATTGGCTCCCAAGTGTAACCATTAGAAAGAAAACTTTTATTTATTCTAACCTGATAAATATTTATTGGTTGTGAGAGTCCACAAACCCACCCAGATTCCTTGGGAAGGCGGTAGTTCTGGTGTGCACCTCTTTACCCATGTATCTCTTTTTCTTTCTTTTACTCTCTCTTTCTTTTACTCTCTGTGGTTTTGGGGTGTCTTTGCCTCCTTCTGGTGGCCAGATGATGTTGTGGACTCTTACATCTAATAAAGAAATAGATTTATCAGGTAAGAATACATTTATGTTTTTTTTTTTTTTTCCAAAAGTAGTTTTTATTATAAGATAAACTTGTTAATGACAATAACATGTTAAACAGTTTCTTGTATATACATAGGTCTTTCTGAAATCATAGTGAAAATGCCACCATAAGCAAACACAGGTTATAACATATACCCACAAGGGTTTTTCGGTTTACAAGAACATATAGAAAAGGACATTATATTTTGACTGACCCTAGTTATAGTAATTGGTAGAATACAATAATCGTAGATATTCACTCAACATTGTAATAATTTCAACAAGTCAGTCTAGGGAAAACCATTACCATGCTTCTCTCAGTGACCCGACGGATCAGTTCCAGTGTGCATCTCCAGGCGGGGCAATCCGCCCCAGAAGAAATGGGAGAAGTAGAGAGTAAGGGTTGGGGTAGGGATAGTAAGTTGCATATTATAGGAAGAGAGGGTGGGGTAGAGGGGAACAGAAAAAGGAGGGGAGAGGATATGGGTCAGTGATTGCAGACAGAAGAGAGCAGATGGGGGGTCTTTAACAGAGGTCAGGTTCCGCCCATCTATCTAGAGTTTTCTTGGTAATGAAACCAAGGTTCCCAAATCTGCCAGTAAAGATCTTCTTTATCCATATTAAAGTAGTAACCCTGTTCTATCTTGGCATATATCTGTATTATGGAGGTGATAACTGTAATGTCTGGGGGCTGTGTCTGTTTCCAGGCTCTCGCTATCGCCAACTTAGTGGCCGCGAGAACAAAGATTAATAGTTTAGACAAGGGGTCCAGAATATTTCGCGGGAATATGTGTAGTAGAGCTATCTCAGGGGTAAGTGTTCTATTCTGCCCAAGAGTAGAACAGAGGGTAGACACTTGTGTCCACAGATGCTTTAACTTAGGACAGTCCCACCATATATGTATATCTGAACCTCTTAATTCGCAGTCTCTCCAACAGAGAGGGGATGTTGTAGGAAACATCTGTGAAAGTCTAGAGGGGGTATAATACCATTTCAGAAACAATTTCATATACGATTCTAGGGTGTTCGCGCAGTGTACTGTCTTCTTGGTTAGTGTCATTGCCATGTGTAGATCTTTGTCGGTAATTGGTCTGGACAAGTCTCCCTCCCAAGCTCTAAGTTGCCAAAGTCTGTCTTTGTTTGTGGACGACTGTAATAGGCTATAATGGAATGAGATAAGTTTAGGGGTCCTGACAGGGAGTTGCCACAATTTTTCCCAGGTAGTCAAAGGTCTATTGGGGCCTTTAGGGAATCCCCAAGACATCAGGAAAGCGTATAGTATAGAGTATTCAAAATTTAACCCACACGGGGGGTTTTGAATGACAGATCCTATATTGCTCGGGATGACCAAAGCGCCCGAGGGATATAGCTGGGAGATCAGTTTCAAATCCCAAACACCCCAGCGCTGCACATGTGTATCAGGCAGGGCTGCGAGCAAAGTGGGTAGAGATTGTACAGGAGATGGGTGTGGAGCAACTTCTGGTAGATTCCTAAGGGTATGCCAAATTTTCAAATTTTCTCTAACAATTACATTCTTTATTCCCAGAGTGTCTAACCGATAGTTAGGGATCCATGGCAGGTCAGCTAAGCCCAAACCTGTAGGGAGATCACAAGCCTCTATGATCTTCCATCCTTGCGGTTCACCCTTGTCTGCCCATGCTAAAATATGTGAGAGCCTGGCGGCCTCATAGTATCCGCGAATACTAGGCATAGCTACACCACCTTGTTCGTACTTTTTCTGAAGTATCTTTGCTGCAATACGAGGCTTAGATTTACCCCAGATATATTTTTGACCAAGAGATTGGAGCTTATCTATAAGGGCACTAGGAACATTGAGAGGGATGCAGCGAAAGTAATAAAGAATTTTGGGTAGAACCGTCATTTTGAAAGATGCTATGCGGCCCAGCCATGAGATCTCTTTAAAGTTCCATGAGGTGGTGAGCTCAGTGACCTCTTTAATAATGTCTGAGTAGTTTATAGCAAGTACGGCTTTCGGGTCTGGGCCAAGCTGAATTCCCAAGTGTCGGATGGTGGATTGTGACCATTGAAAGGAATATGATGTTCGCAGGACATCCAGTTCAAAAGCAGGAAGACCAACAGGCAAAGCCTCGGTCTTAGAGACATTGACCTTATAATAGCTATGGGCACCAAATTTGGAAACAAGATAAAGGAGGGCAGGTAGGGAGCCTAGTGGATTTGTGAGGAATAATGTCACGTCATCCACGAACAATGCTACTTTTGCAGTTTGTCCGGCAAACTGTACTCCCTGTATCGTACGTGAGTCTCTAATGGCTTGGGCCAAAGGTTCAATGGCCAGTGTGAAAATTAAGGGCGATAGGGGACACCCCTGTCTGGTACCGTTAGTGATACGAATTTCCGGAGAGGCAAAACCCAGGCCCTTAACAACCGCAGATGGACAGGAGTATAGGGCTCGGATCGCTGTTATCACTTCGTCTGGTATGCCGAATTGAGTTAGTGTGCACCACAGGTAATCCCATCTGACCCTGTCAAACGCTTTTTCTGCGTCTAAAGACAGGGCCAGCATGGGAAGTTTTAGACGAGACGCCTCTGTGAGGATGTCCAGCATTTTACGAGAGTTATCTGGCCCTTCCCTACCAAAGGTGAACCCGACCTGGTCAGAATGTACTACCTTCGGGAGTAAGGTATTGAGGCGGTTGGCCCAGAGTTTGGCATAGAGCTTTACATCTCCATTAATCAATGAGATTGGTCTGTAGCTGGTACATTGTGTTGGATCTTTGTTCGGCTTGGGAATAGGTAGAATTATTGCATGCAGATATTCTTTAGTAAACAGACCTGACTCTCGGGCCTCCGAAAAAACCTTGAGAAGGATTTTGTTTAAATCCGCCTTAAAGAGCTTGTAGAAGGACGCCGGTTACCCATCCGGGCCCGGGGCTTTATTATTTTGGGTATGCTTGATGGCTAAGTTAATTTCAGTTAGAGTGAATGGGGCCTTAAGCGTTTCTTTATCCTCCTCTGATAGAGTAGGCAAGTTAAGATTTTGTAGGAAATCCTTCACTTTTGGTATAGGGGATTCCTCACCAGCCATTGAAGGGTGGAGATGGTATAAATCAGAATAGTAGGCCGCAAAAGTTTGCCCAATTTCTTTGGGTGAAGAGACCGATGTAGTCCCTTGTTTAAGTGACAATATTCTAGCTGCCGCGGTTCTGCCTCTCAGTTTGTGTGCTAAGAGCGTTGAGGCTTTGTTACCCTGACAGTATAGTAACTTTTTGAATCGAGTATGGGATTCTTTTACTCTCTCCAGCTCCCTATCTGCTAGTTGTGCTCTAAGCGTTTTGATTTTATCAGCAAGGGGGCCCGATGGGGAATTCTTATTTTCTTGTTCTACCCATCGTAGTTCTGTCATAAGAAGGCCCAGAGGGGCTTTCAACTGATGCCTAAGCTTCGCCTGTCTCCGAATACAGATCCCTCTCACATACGCCTTCAGGGCAGCCCAAACTGTTTGGGATGGCATACCTGGAGTTTTGTTTAGTCTTAAGAATTCAATTATAGAGCTCTGGAGGGATGCCATAAAAGGTTTATCCTGGAGTGCTTGTTTAGGGAATTTCCAGCTAGGCCTAGACATGCTTGTTAGGTCAGTGGAGAGAGTAAACGTGAGAATATCATGGTTCGACCAAGCACAGACCTTTATATGTGACATTAAAACTCTGTCGAGTGTCCATGAGTCAGTGAAAAAATGGTCCAGTCTCGAGTAAGAGTGATGAGGTCTAGAGAAGTATGTGTAATCTCTGTCATTATGGTGGTACGCCCTCCAGATATCATAGAGATTGTGCTGGATTATGTGTTGACGAAATCTGTTGGCAGTATTTATGGTATATGCGTCAATTTTTTTTCCCCTCTGAACCTTCTTGTCTACTAGGGGGTCCCATACCATATTAAAATCACCCCCCAGAACCAGAGTTCCAGCCTTATGTTTCTCTATTTTAGACAGTATCCCTTTCAAGAAATTGGGTTGTGTTTGGTTAGGGGCATAAATATTTACCAGTGTGAATTAAATACCGTTAAGTTTACAGGTAAGTAATAGATACCTACCCTGAGAGTCTTTCTCTACATGAATATGCTCAAAATGTATAGTTTTATGTATGGCAATCGCTACCCCTCTAGATTTCTCAGAGTGAGAGGCTAAAATCACCGTGGGATAATCTGGGGTTTTATATGGGACCTGGGAGGATGCTAGCCAGTGCGTCTCTTGTAGAAAGATAATTTGTATTTTGAGAGCCTTCATGGTGTTTGTAAGCATACTTCTTTTGTCTTGTGAATTGAGGCCCTTAGCATTCAGTGTTGCAAAAGAGATATTATTGGGAATCAACATATTTGCAGGCCTAGGAAGCTGAAGGGGTGGGAAGGGAAAAGGTAGTGGAAAAAGAAATAGGATTTAGGTACAAAACTCACCCCGCCTGGATCTGCACACCCAAACGACTCCTGGTAGTCTCAAATTAATATGTTCTGGTCTATGTTCAGAAAGGTCTCAGGAGACCAAATTCCAAGGAGTCTATATCTTTTACCTGGAGGAAGAAGCACAATTAACCTGAGATTTATTTATGCGATATAAAAAGTATGACCTATATCGTTAAGATTGAACCGAGCTTACTCAGGTTTTTTTACTTAAAGCGTAAGTGTATTAACTAGTATGATGACCCGTCGGATCATCAAAAGGAGAAGCGTATCTAGGAATTAGACTAACTTCTCCAGTCCCCTTAAAAGGGGATATCACAAAAATAATTTGCGTATACGAGGGGGGGGCGGTACAAGTATATCAACCTGTATAAGTAGATTGACTATCTATGGGGGAGTTTGAACTTCAGGACAACAATCATAACTCAAATGAACTACCATAGTAACATAAGTTTACATTCAGTGCTATTGGTCTATTTTATGTTATAACCATATATTCAAATTCCAGTTGGAACTAGATTTGGTTTTGAACAATTCTTACTATACGTCTGTTAAACAGTTTGCAGCATAAACTATTTGGGGAGGAGGAGATACTCGCGACCCTCATCATTTGGAAAAAGGGTGTTTAGTAGACAGAGGCAAAACGCCTCAGGGCAGATTTTCTGCTTCTAACGAGAAATCTCGAGTCTCCTCCTCCCCAACATGAAACAGATATCTAAACAGAAACATAAATACACACAACGGAACCTGTAATGGCATATACATTGTTTGAAAGAGTGCTATCATATCACTTTCTGTCCCTCAGAAGAACAGCAGCGGGGGATATTTGTTTTCCTATAGGAAGCTTTTGTGGCCCAGGTGTGAAGTCTGGGGCTCCAGCTCGCAATTTAGGTTGAAGGGCCAGAGAGAGTGTATCAGAACCGGATGCATTAGGTATTGAGTCCCTTCTTGTTCTGGATTCAGGCGTTATCAGATCCCACTCTTTTAGTAAATCAAATCCCTCTTGAAGGGTGATAATGGTATGAGTTTCCCCATCTTTTGAGACTATTAATTTTGTCGGGTATCCCCATCTATATCTAATGTTTTCTGCTCTTAGGATTTGAGTAATGTTCCTGAAGGTTCTTCTTCTTTGCAGAGTGAAGCTTGAGATGTCTGGAAAGACCGAGATCTGCTGGAATTTAGCTGGCAGTTGAGGTTTATTGGCTAACTCCCTCATTATCTTCTCCTTATGGGTGAAAAAATGTATCCTAGCAAGGACATCTCTCGGCTTATCTTGAGATACCGACCTTGGTCTTGCCACTCTGTGGACCCTATCTAATAGGAAACTTGTCGGGTCGGTATCAGGCAGTATAGTCTTGCAAAACTCTAGGACATAAGGTTCCAGATCTTGTGAGCCAATATCTTCAGGTATCCCCCGGAACCTCAAATTATTCCGTCTGGACCTGTCTTCCATATCAGCCAGCTTTATCTCTAGATCTGATAGCTGGGTTGCCAAGCTCTGGGAATATGCTAGTAGATGAGCCTGATCAACCATAAGATCTTCTTGTTTGCGCTCTAGAGTTTCCGTCCGTTCCCCCAGTGACGCAATCTCTCTGCGCAGCTCCGCTGTAGAACCTTTTATTTCTTTAGTTAACGTGTCTTGAAGGAGGTTCATCCATTTGGTGAGAATATCAACAATAGATGTAGACATTGCTTCCGATGTGGGAGCTTGGGAATCAATGCTGTTATAAGATTCACTGTCATCCATCACAGAAGCAGAGTCTCGGTATGCCTGAGCTTTATTAGATGAATGGCCTTTAAAGAGGTCAGCCACTGTCTTCTTGGGTGGTTGAGATAGCTTTGGTCTTCTTTTAGAGTTTTGGGACATGTTACGTTTCCTATCCTCAGTTGGAGGAGTGTAGGCAACCAGAATTCAGTCAAAAATCGCACTGAAATGTGTAATAGCAACTATAGAGAGTAAATTGCAGAAAATTGTGACATAGTCCCCCTGATGTCAATCTTAGATTAGGCAGCCATGTTCAGCATGTTACCTACAGACAGGGAGAAGTGCAGCTATATATTGTGTATCAATGGTGTGTCCTGCTTAGCGCCACGCAAGAACTGGTTGTATAATGTCCGTGGTGTATACTCCCTCCAGGGAGCTTTGCCTTCGCTGGATGGGGCTTGGGTGTGACCTGCTGCAGTCTCACACAGCAGGAAAGGGGATGGAGAGTAAGTATAGCAGATGAGGTTAATCTCTCTTTTATAGACACTCTGTGAGTAAAAATGTTCTCTTGTTTTTCCTGAGATAGATATACAGCCGTCAATATAGAGAGTGTGACTTGGAATAGAAAGAAATTGTGTATTTCAGCTTGTAAGATTCCTGTTGTTGTAAGACAAGCTGCATGAGGGTCTTTATATAAGGTTATTTATTTATAGTGCAACAAAGTAACTTTATAAAAGTTCAAAGTTCAGAATACACCTTGGTATAAAAGGTATAAGTGGTAAAGGGTGGCCTGCAAAAACTGAATAGGTCTAAATGAGAGGCTAGAGTCGTTAATTAGTGTGATTTGCTCCACAGCAGGTTATAGTGGCCTCTGCCAACAGTGTGTCTCGTGCCGACCTTCAGGCCTTATTAGCACCTTGTGGCAAGTTTTAATGTGGGGGGCTGTGAATGTGGTTAATAACTTTTTAAATGCCCCTTAGGCAATAAAGTGCCTCAGCTTGATAGGTGTGTCACATATATTAGAATGTAAGGTCTGGATTGCCAAAGTTCTGAGCCTGCAATATGTCTAGATCTGAAGATATGAATGCTTAACAGTATGCAGGAAAAACACAGATTAGCAGCTTGTTATAGATAAGAATCGCCAGGAGAGCAGGGGATGTAGTTTCTTAAACCGTTATGTACCCGGTAAGCAGGCCCAGTTAATGGTCTTACACTGTGAACAGGGGCTAAACAAGTCTCTTATATAGGCTGATCGGAAGCTAGTTTAGGTGTAAAACGGAGGCCTCTGGGACAGGACAATATCTCTCACACCCCAAGACTCTTTTGCATGGGTTCTGGCGATCTCCTATGTATATGTGGCCTCACTATAAAAAGTGCGCAACAAGTATGGCGGTATTTTGCGCCTTTTACTCACAAGTCCCGATGATATGAGGATGGACTGCAGGCTTTAATGGAGATGTTCACTTGTCCCCCATTGATGCGAAGCTGTTATGGGGCTTGTGTAGCTGTAGTGGATCGTTGAGTTCCGGAATCCTGCTGAGCGGGTGAACTCGAACCCCAGATTAGCGCAGCCTGGATCTTCAGTTATACAGTCGCAGCTAGTGACCAGTGGGCAGACACTCCGGAGCGGATCCCCGACCATCCGGAGTGCGATGCCAGGTGTTACAGTCAGGAATTAGGCTGCAGGCAAATACATCTGCTCTCCTGCACCTTTGAACGTTATGCGCACGGTTCCTGTGCGGATTGTAGTTCCCGGTGTGGGCAGCCTAAGCAGGACCTTTAGAGCAATAAGGTGGGATAGAAGGGGGTATCTACCTGCTAATTTTTAGGCTGGGATTCACTTTATATTCCGTTAAGGCACAGAGCTAAGTCTAGATGCGACTGCACAGCATGGCGGTTAGCTCCGCCCCCCACATTTATGTTTTTTAGTACAATTAAAAAGTCCCCAAAAAATGTATACTTCTTAAGGAAACTTAAAAAATGTTGTTTGTCTTAAAAACTGCTCATTTGTTTTTATTCAGCCATCGAATCAGTTTTATCATCCTCTATTTTAACTTGGTATAGCTCTGATACATTATAATTAAAGGAGAAACTACACTGTATTCTGAGATCTGCAAATAAAATTCAGTGTCAACTTTTACCTTTTTACTTTTCAAGGATGAATAAGCAAGTCTGAGATATTCATCTCACCCTGGCTATTGTTATTATTATCGTAGGCCAAGGTTGAGAGATTTACGAAACTGGACAAACCTTTTTCTGACTAGTTTTTCTTCCAGGCTATTAAAATAGCAAACAGGAATACTTTTCTTATTTCACTTTTGGTATGATAAATTACACTTTAGTCACTCTTTGTAAATATATTTAATGGTTCGATTTTTACACTGCTTATTGTATTTGTTTGTTCATTGTCATCTTTGCCCCATGAAAAATTATTTACTTAATTTTGTTTTCTTTTTTTATATACTTTTATACGTGAATAAATTATTCTCTTCTAATCTCTTATATAAACCCTCTTATATAAACCCCAGTGCATGTAAAGAGTAGGTCAAAGGACCTCCTGCCAACAAGGAAAGCAATGCATCATAGAGTCATTGTACACACTAATGCACACAATATAAAAGAATAGCAATTACATCTACTACAATGATTTTTGCATGAACTATTAGGTGAAAGGTATTTAAATGTAAACAGAAATTAGCTTAATCATAAAACAAAATACCCAGGGTAATGTGAAAAAAGTATATTTGTTTAGCACAACAAAACCTGTTTTTTAACAAACTGCTGAAACACCTTCTTTCAAATGGAAAATGTACAATGTTCCTTTAAGTGTGATCTGAGTATAATTATATTATGAGGCTATGGGGCCAATTTATCAAATGTCTGTCCGGCATTATCCGCTCAACGGATCATGTCCAACAGACATCGCTGAATGCCGACAGCGTAACATTGCACAAGCAGTTCTGGTTAACTGCTTGTGCAATGCTGCCCCCTGCAGATTCACGGCCAATCGGCCTCTAGCAATGGGTGTCAACCCAATCGTATACGATCGGGCGGATTGATGTCCGCAGCCTCTGAGGCAGCGGACCAGTTAAGGAGCAACGGGATTAAGATCGCTGCTTCATAACTGCTGGAAATAGGGGCATCAGGGGCCATTCGGCCCTTGATAAATCGGCCCCTATGTGTAAAATCAGCTTGGGACTTTGGGATGGAGGGTTATACTATTTGACTACCCTCCTTGAATATCCCTAAAGCATAGTTAATAATGTGGTGCCCTTGTGGTGAGGTGTGGATAATAGTAGTATGTTTTCATTATTTGTCAATATACTCCCCATCCTGACCCCTTATTTCAGTCAAATATTACTTGGTCCCAGTTTTGTTGAAGAGAATTATGGCAACCCTAGGTCAAATGGGATAATTCTATACTCTCCTGGGGTGAGGTTTGTAAACACATCTGCAAATTATTTATATTTCACATGACAGGTGGTTTCAGGTGTAGCAGAGCATGGATGTAGAAGACATCTGAGACATACATTTAATATGGTATTGGACCAAAAAGTAAGTCTGCTAGAATTATGACAAGTAAATTATTCTCTTCTAATCTCTTATATAAACCCTCTTATATAAACCCCAGTGCATGTAAAGAGTAGGTCAAAGGACCTCCTGCCAACAAGGAAAGCAATGCATCATAGAGTCATTGTACACACTAATGCACACAATATAAAAGAATAGCAATTACATCTACTACAATGATTTTTGCATGAACTATTAGGTGAAAGGTATTTAAATGTAAACAGAAATTAGCTTAATCATAAAACAAAATACCCAGGGTAATGTGAAAAAAGTATATTTGTTTAGCACAACAAAACCCGTTTTTTAACAAACTGCTGAAACACCTTCTTTCAAATGGAAAATGTACAATGTCCCTTTAAGTGTGATCTGAGTATAATTATATTATGAGGCTATGGGGCCAATTTATCAAATGTCTGTCCGACATTATCCGCTCAACGGATCATGTCCAACAGACATCGCTGAATGCCGACAGCGTAACATTGCACAAGCAGTTCTGGTTAACTGCTTGTGCAATGCTGCCCCCTGCAGATTCACGGCCAATCGGCCTCTAGCAATGGGTGTCAACCCAATCGTATACGATCGGGCGGATTGATGTCCGCAGCCTCTGAGGCAGCGGACCAGTTAAGGAGCAACGGGATTAAGATCGCTGCTTCATAACTGCTGGAAATAGGGGCATCAGGGGCCATTCGGCCCTTGATAAATCGGCCCCTATGTGTAAAATCAGCTTGGGACTTTGGGAGGGAGGGTTATACTATTTGACTACCCTCCTTGAATATCCCTAAAGCATAGTTAATAATGTGGTGCACTTGTGGTGAGGTGTGGATAATAGTAGTATGTTTTCATTATTTGTCAATATACTCCCCATCCTGACCCCTTATTTCAGTCAAATATTACTTGGTCCCAGTTTTGTTGAAGAGAATTATGGCAACCCTAGGTCAAATGGGATAATTCTATACTCTCCTGGGGTGGGGTTTGTAAACACATCTGCAAATTATTTATATTTCACATGACAGGTGGTTTCAGGTGTAGCAGAGCATGGATGTAGAAGACATCTGAGACATACATTTAATATGGTATTGGACCAAAAAGTAAGTCTGCTAGAATCCCAATCTATGAATAGATTATGGAATCTTAACCACGGTAAACCCAGGATGGGTGGAAATAATGGAGAGGAGATTATATTGAATTGTACTACTTCACAGTAATGGAATCTTGAGACTATCCACCACTTTCTGGTCCATAAAGCAACTGCTTTCTCCAGAGTCCACAATAGCCCTTATATGATGACTATGTTGCTACCACTGTAATAATACAAGGATAGATAAGTGGGATGAGAATGGTTAGATGACTGAGAGCAACATCTTTGTTGGATTACCGCCACCTGTCTTTTTTCTATCTAGACTGTTGGCAGGTACAAGGCCAGGATTTCCACCGTGGCCAGCATAATTAAAGGGAATGTCACCTATTCTCTGTATCAGACAGAGGCCCATGTATGAGACTTTTTTTTTGCAAGGTTGCTCGCAGTGTTGCTGTACCATGTGGTTGAGGCTTAAGGATGTTGTGAGACAGAAATCTTTCTGCATCATTCTCAATCTCTATGGTCTATGCAGATAACCATTCCAATGTATTAGAGCCCTCCAAGCCGGCTAGTTCCTCTTTAAGGAAATCAGAGAGCCCCTCACGGAATTGGTCAAGCAGTGCAAATTTGTTCCACTCAGTGTCGGCAGATAAGTACCAGAATTTGCCAATATATTCCTCTATTAGTCTTTTTCCCTAGCTCAAGGATCTGAAGGAACATTATGCTGTAGAGCAGGTGTGTCAAACTGGCTTTATTTGCAAAGAATCTATTAGTGTTGCCAAAGAATATAACGTTAAAAGACACTTGACACAATTCACAAACAACAAACATAGCAATGGCAAGATATGTACGTAGTGTGTGGCCCGCGTGAGTTGCACTTGTATGGAAAATGGCCCACAACTCAAATGATTTTGACACCCCTGCTGTAAAGAAACGGTATGGATCATCATATAATAAATCCATGGCAAGTAAGAAAGGAGTCAGGTGAATTTAGTTTGTTACTGTTAGAATTAATTAGTTGTTAGTTCATAGTTGTGGTCCACCAAATAGCAAATAATATTGCAAACCTTTTAAAAGTCTGAAGCATTTCCTGTGTGTTGGTAGCTAGTTTCTACAACCTCTGCAGGTTCCATCTTTGTAGGCTTGGACATTATTTTCAGGGGTAAACATACCTCTTTTACTTGTTTAGAGGTAGTGGAGAGGGGGTTTTGCAGGTAGAGAGATAGAGCAAGTCCGGATGAAACCAGAAGTATATCCAATCAGAAACCAGTAAGGACAAGGCAAAAGAACAGTCAAGATAGCCAAGCCAGGATTCAATGCCATTAATCTGTCCAATCAGCAAACATAGCAGGTAAGGGCAAAGCAATAGAGCAGTCCAGATAGCCAGGGGCCATTGTCAGTAATCAGTCTAATCATCAAACACAGCAGGTAAAGGCAAGGAAATAGAGCTGTCCAGACAGGGTCAGCGTTTGGTAATAGGCAGCCGCCTTAATGCGCACCAGCTGGGGGGCGCTGAGAGAACAGTGCTGACTGCCAAGGATTTAAATTTATTATTTATTAAATTGTTTGTTGTGTGGTGTGGAACTTGTGTTGTCGATCGTTGTCGATCATTCTTTCATTTTATCGCCGGTCGATCACTAGTGCTACGCCCCTTCCTGCAATGCCCCCTGTGCCTGGGCTGGCTCGGCTATTGCTTATAGGCTGCCTATGGGATGGGAATGTGGGCGTGTCAGGCGTGCGTGTGGTGTCAGTCAGAGCGTGGAGCCGGAGGCAGAGCTCAATTGCGCAGCAACTGTAGCTACAAATGAGAAGAAATCGTGCGGGAGCAGGATGAGTCGCCTGACTCCACTGGTGAGTGATGATGCTGCCCCACCTGACTGAGACAGCCGGCCCACCCCGCAGACAAGATAACAAGTGAAGAGAGACGGAGTGAGGTAGGAATGGTGAGGGTTTCTTTTTAAATACAGATACCAAGAGAACGAAGAAAAATTGATAATAGGAGTTAATTAGAAAGTTGCTTAAAATGTAATGCTCTCTCTGAATACTGTTAGAAAAAAATGTTGTTTTTTTGGTGGGGGCGGCAAAATGTATCCTCGCCTGTGTGGCCAAAAATCCTAGCACCAACCCTGTGTCCAGATAGCCAAGCCAGGCGTCAAATATCCAAAGACAAGGTATAATAGGAAATACAGAATGCCAGAAATCACAGGCACAGAGTGCAGAAATGTATCCAAGCACTGATAAAAGTTAGTGCAGCGTTTTATAGGGAAGGACTCCTCCTTTGAGAGTGGTTCAGAAAGAACAATATACTAGCGAACCATTACTCATGGAGCAATGTATTAAATGACAAGTGATATGGTAACATTCCTTATAACAAAATATAATTATCTTCTAAAATTTACTAGCACCATAAATTTAGCTGTATAATAAGATTCATCGTGTAGGTAGATGACAGAATGAGGATATATGCAAGAACTGTTCCATAAATGATTGGAGCAAACCATGCTACTATATGATAAATGTAAATCCATTACATCTAAAATATGTACATAAAGAAATAAAAAGCTATGGGTAGTTATATGCATTAGGAATGAGAAACATACTCAGCCGCAGAATATATAAGGTTCTTGAAGTATCAGTAAATACAACACTGATAAGGCTTAATACAATAGTAAACAACAGTAATTATAACATTAACCCATTAAACTTATATTAACCCAACAACATGAGACCATAGATCTCAAATATGATACTAGTTTGTCTAAGTTAATTTGTCCACTCAGAGGCACCCAATCGCTGAGATGTTTGCAGAGAAAAAAAAACATAGCATGTTTTTGGGTGCTAATTTGCTAAGATTCAAGGGATGAGGATAAATAACAGTACCGCAGATAAAATATATGTGATAATGGCAAATAGTTCCTTTTATGCACTTCTCATCGAGAATTTAACAAAATGGATGCGACACAACTGTACTTAGAACCAGCCTGCTCATGTTTAGAACTTCCATTTGGTAGTGGAGAGAGATGGTGATTATATAAGAGAATCTGTAAAGGCGCCAAAACATCCTTGACCCTTTTAACAATAAGGTTTGCAATATATGTCATACCCACAGGTGCAAGGTCCATTTTGGCTACAAACCAAGATCAATAAAGTCCACAAAAAGTTATAACCATATAGCAACCCACCACTGTTTCTGGAGACGTGTGTGTAGCCACTAATCATCGGCCACTTAACAGTCTTGACAGTACTATCAGGTTTCAATCTGTGGCCAGTAGTGAGACTGTGGACTATTTAGATGTTAGAATATTTAAATCCTCAGGCACCATTGGCACTACGTTGTTCCGAAAAAACACTGATAGGAACACGATTCTTCATGCAAAAAGTTGCATTCGCCGTCCCTTATCAAGAACATACCTAAGGCCCAATTCCAAAGGGTAATACGCAACAACACCGACCCTGAACGTTGCCGTGAACAATTGGTGGAGATGACTGATAGATTTATCCAGAGAGGATATAAGAAGAAGGAACTTATCAGAATGTGTGATCAGGTGGTCCTTGAGACTGGGAACAACAAGGTTGAGGGTGAAAACAAGAAACAACTAACCTTTGTGAAAACGTATTCCCCTGACCAATATCGGATCTCTAGAGCAGTCAAAGATGAATGGAAGCTGATTGAAACAGATGCCGAATTGCCATTTACACAGTGGGAAGCACCACGTCTGGCATATTGCAGGGGTAGAAGCCAAAGGGATTCCCTTATGAAGACCGACATTTCGCCCTTATCTGACAAGCAAACATGGTTGAGGAAAAAGAATGGGTGCTTCAAATGTCTTGGTTGCGTCACATGCAACAGCATGCATGCGGGAAACATCTTTCAGCATCCAGAAAAGAAGAGGAAATATAGAATTAATTATTTTTTAACATGTACCACCACCCATGTTATATACCTCCTGAATTGCCCATGTGGTATGTTTTATATTGGCAAGACCACAGACAATGCCAGGACTAGGATGGCGAACCACCGGTCGAGCATAAGATTAGCTCTGAAGAATGGTAAGGCTGACCAACCGGTGGCTCGACATTTTCTTGAGAAGAACCATACCGTGACCGACATGAGATTTCGTTTGATTGACCATTTGCCAAGTTTGAAGAGAGGATGAAACAGAGCCAAGTTATTGCTACAGAAGGAGACTTGCTGGATACATGAATTGGGAACATTGACTCTGAGAGGCCTGAATACCCATACAGGGTGGCAAGCATACCTGGGCTAATTGTGACTCTAGTTGGGCATCACCCTATTGCTTATTGAGAGTCCTCTAGATCAAGAATTTGATGAGAGTACAAGATCGCATTTATTTTGAGGCTATATATACTTTTTTAGCCTCACATACTACCGTGTATATGGGTGGTATTCTCCTTTTCTTATCTTTTCTTTCCTTCTTTTTTCTTTTCTTCCTTTTCTTTCATTCTTCTCTGGCTTTCAGTCTTTCCTTTTTCCTTTTTTCCTCCCCTTTCCTTCTTTCTTCCCCCACCCTCCCCCCCTCCCCCTCCCTTCCCCTTCCCTTCCTTCCACCCCCCCTACCCCCCTCCCCCACCCTCCCTTTCACCCCTTCCCATTTCCCCTTCCCCCCTCCCCCCCTTCCCCCCCCTACACCCTCCCTTCTTCTGTTTCTGGTCTTCCGTTTTGTGTATATTACCATGATGGCTCTAGTTACGGTTTTGAGAGCCGTTAATTATATCTGCAAGGAGTTGCATTTTTGTTTTTGTTTTTAACATATTTTTATTGACACTTTCACTATTAGGGAGACATTTGTGCACACTATACACTTAAGTTTTTTAGCTTTATATATGGCCTTTACCATTTACTGCAGACACCCCTATGTATCTGTGGGGGTTCAAAAAGTTTATAGTTGATTTTTTGCTGATTTTTTATTTATTTTTTTCATATGTGACAGCAGAGGCAGAGTTAATTTCTGGAGGAATTACTAAATCTTTGTTAATTCTATTAGGGTTGTCTTTTTCACAATGTGGCTAATGGTTTACAGGTAGAATGTAAATGTTTTATATACATGATGTTTATTTCATTTGTTTAATTTCTGATTGTTATACTTTATCTCACAATGCCCAGTGGACGTTTGGTTTTTTTAACTGTGATATAGGAGTAACTAGATCACTCAGACTCTGGGTAGGTGCTGTATTATGATTGGGCATATTCATTTTAGGAAGATTTTCTTTACAGTTGTAGATTAATGTAATATGAACAACACACACATTAGGATAGTAGTGTTATCTGGACCCACGAGACTGAACACGGTGTTGTTGGTCATAATTATATTCTTTGTTAGTCTTATTAGAGGGGCTCACGATAATATAGAATATTAACATCATGTCTTGTGTAATGGCCATTTGTTGTTTTTTCTAACAGTTACAATGTCTCTTAGATGGGCGTCTATGATCTAGTGTTTACACACATTGCCATGACCACAGACGCGTCTAGCCTATGGGAGAGTAGGTGTGCCCGGAGGCGGCGTGTATATGCGCCTCAGTCAGCTTGTATTTGTGTATACACAATGCTGACTTTTGAAGGCGCTGTGATGTTTCCATGTTGCTGAGGCAACGTGAGGGTTTGTCCAATAGAGAGAGAGGGCTGAATCAAAGGGGGCGTGTTTGAGCGCCGTAATAATAGTACATATCGGAACTGAAAGTATATAACTTAATTGGCAGCAATCCATTTAGAATATTGGTATATCCAATTGCGATAAGTTATGTGGATCTGAAGTGAAGTGGCCAGTTCTTTATTACATGTTTTATCAGTGCCTTGAACAGTGTTTTACTTTTACTAATTATTTGGTGGGGAGTTGCCCGTTATGACGTGAGTGTGGTGTGTCACTCGGAAGAGTCCACCTTTCAGCATAGGGGTGTTATGCGGTTTGTTATGTGGTTTGCGATTATGACAAGTGGCATTATTAAAGCTTTTTAAACATTCACTATAAGTTTTACTCAATTTTTATTATTGAAGCTGGGTAATCAGTTTATTTATATTTCACTATTATCTTTTGAATAAGGATTCTTATATTATAAATATATAATGAGCACATATTTACACTAATTGGTTTTGACCAAGAATTTTGCACACGATCTCCAGTGATTGGAGTTTCTCTTGGGGGAGGGTTTTGTATGCCTTTATAAGTCTGTTTGTTTGCAGTTTTCATTTGTCAGAGGAAGGGACGTTTGAAGTCCCGAAACGTCACATAAAATAAATTTTATCACACTTGAAGTCTGAAGTCCAGAGAGTGCTTTATCCTATACATTACTATATATATATATATATATATATATATATATATATATATACACACACACATTGTACATAACTAGTATAACCATAGGTAAGTTTACATTATGTATATATTTACACATTTTTAAGAATTATTTTTTGGAATTAACAAATTGAATGACAGAACTGAGGAAATTATTGATTCTTTGAGAGCACCCTGGCAGTTGAACTGTTGGTGAGAGTGCATATACCTATGAACTTTTCTTATTTATATATATATATATATATATATATATATATATATATATATATATATATACACACACACATTATAGAGGTTTGTACCTTTAAAAAAAAAAATCATGTTAGTGGTCCACGGGATTCAAAATAGTGAGTTTAGTGGTCCCTGAGGTCCGAAAGGTTGGTGACCCCTGCTCTAGACTATGAGCCCCTAAACTGCCACACCCAAACATTGCAAAGTACTCACTACACTATTAACCCCTAAGCCACCACACCCCCACATTGCAAAGTACCCGCTATACTATTAGCCCCTAAACCACCACACACCAACATCACAAAGTAACCCTCTACACTATTAACTCCTTAACTGCCATAACCCCCATCACAAAGTACCCACTGACCTCTAACCCCCCTAACCAGCTAACTCTTCTAATGAGTTAATCTCCTAACACCCCTAACCTAATACCCACCCCACAAGTTATGGGGGGGGAACTAACTTTACAAAAAAAAAAAAACATTACAGAGAAAAAAAACAAAAGATAACATTACAGAAAATAAAAAAACAGGCAATCAAATGATGATGTCCTGTAGGGTGCGCCACTATAATATTAGATAAAAAAGGGGAAATGCACTAATGTGCAATGTGATGATAACCATATGTATGTATATTTGTTCACACACACTTAGATGTGTTTAAACCACAAAAAAGTAATAAATAAAAGAAAATAAAAATGGTGACAAAATATAAATCAAATAGATTCAAAGAAAAAATATATATGTAGTGAATTCAAATAAGTTAAAAATAAAAATAATATGCAAAAAAAGTATATAATTAAATAAAATAAAAATATATATATATAGTGTGGAAAATAGTAATCTTTGAAGGTAAAGCTATTACTTGGATAAATGTCCCAAAATAGAACGGTATGTCCCAAAAAAAGGAGTCTCCTAAGATTTAATTCAATCCAAACAGACACTGGGAAAGGAGAAGGCTGCTTCCCTGACAAACCCGATACTAGTTATCTGTTGAAAATAGAAGAAAAAGAGAAGGGGCGCCTCATAGTGTGATACGAAAAGATTCAATCGTGACAAAAGGAAGATAATAATACACTCAAAAGAAATGTTGGCACCCGTCCTGGTTCAGGTATGCAAATGAGTCGGCTAACACTAACACAGAGGTTAGCTCACTGATCACGGACAGTGATTGATCAAGACATTTGTATCAGAAAGGTAATTACAAAATGAAAAGATTAAAAAAATATTTTCATTCTGTAATTACCTTTCTGATACAAATGTCTTGATTGGCTACTTTTTAAATTAAGCCATTTCCGGTCATCGGACTTCGAGCTGTATTTAAGACTGCTTGTTAGTTGTTTTTTTTTATCTGTTTTAATTTTACTTGCCTGATGAAACAACCTCAGAACGGTTGAGAAACGTATTGCAGTATTGTTGCAATTTTATGCCATTTTAATAAAAAATTTTTATCCTATGGAGATTTGTCCGTTGGTTCACTTTTGGAAAATTTTGAAACTAACAGCAGTCTTGCAGTGCTCCTCACAGAGCAGTTTCCAGAGCGGTTCCCGGAATCAATTGGTCACAACGCTCGATGTGGTGAGCTGTTCCAGGATAAAAGACCTGTTGGAGACCAGTTGACGGAGTGCCCGTGATCAGTGAGCTAACCGCTGTTAAGTGTTAGCCGGCTCATTTGCACCCTGGACCAGAATCTCTTCATGAAGATGATAGGCCCCTCCTGACAGAGAATTTAGACCCACATTCCACAGTAGTAAGATCAAGAACGAATGCCCCTCCTACTGTATCTATCCTAAAGAGAAATAGTGAACAAAACAAATATGTTGAAACTCCTTCCCTTTTATCAGATAAGACATCAGAAGAGATTGAAATAGAACAGGTTTTTCCCATACCCCAATGGAGACCCAGAGGGGGAGGGAGAGGAAGAGGAAGAGGAGCAGGAAGAGGTATAGGCAAGGAAGAATGGAACAGACAGGAGTACAATTCCTCACAAGCGAGTTACAATCCCCCGCAGGAGAGATACCAATTACGCAGAGGCAGCAGGGGGAGAATACTTGCACAGACGAAGTACAAATAAAAAGTGTGTTAAATCTATCAAAGTATGTTTTGACTCCTGAACAAAATAAAGTATTGTCATTAGGGTTAATAAGAAATCTTACATTAAAGAAACATTTTGCTAAAACTAATGATGGTATGTTAAATGAGACAATTGATCAAACCGTTAATGAACATTGCAACACAGGGCTGACCTTTTTGGAAACCTGTGATGTGATTGCAATGGAAACACTTCTCTCAGAGAACATACCAGATATCTATGACCAAAATGACCAAAATACACAATTACCCATTTTTAAAAATAAATCCAAATTTTACCCAATACAGGATAGGGGTCCTATTCTTGTAACCTTTCAGAGAAGAATAGAAAAAGAACTAACTGAATTATCCAATCAAATAAATAAACAGAGAAATAGCAAGAATAATCTAACATTCAAGGAAAGAAAAGCCCTTGAGGAACTTAGTACTAATAAAGACATCACTATCAGAAATGCCTTACAAAGGTGGGTCCGTTGTAATGGATAGACAGTGGTTTGTGAATGAGGCCCACAGACAGTTGAATGATACATCACAGTACATTAAACTCCTTGGAAATCCCACAAATAAATTCTCTAGGGAATTGAGACACCTAGTAGATGATGGCAGGGAACTAGGTATTTTTAATCAAGATACAGCGCAATATCTAATTAATGAACATCCAATTGTACCGATTTTCAATCACTTGCCAAAGGTGCATAAATCCCTCATAAATGTAACAAGAAGGCCAATAGTTAGTGGGATTGGCTCATTAACAGAAAGACTATCACAGTGGTTAGACTCCATCCTACAGCCAATTGTGTTAAATTTATATAGTTACCTGAGAGATACCAAAGATCTTTTAAACCTTCTAAGTGATTTTGAGTGGAAAAAACAATATGGTTGGTTAACTATAGATGTAAAAGCATTGTACACATCAATACAACACAGCAAAGGCCTAGAGGCCATTGAATTTTTCCTAAGAAGATCAGGCAAATTTAGTGACATCCAAGTGGGATTCATATTGAATGTAACTAATTATCTCTTGACACACAATTATTTTCTGTTTGAGGGCAGCTACTACCTCCAGAGGTGTGGAACGGCCATGGGGGCTAAATTTGCCCCATCATATGCCAACCTTTTTATGGGTTGGTGGGAGCTGTTCCACATCTTTGGAGATAGTGGCTGCCAGCAGGGCAGAATTAAATTCTATAGAAGATTTATAGATGATCTAATAATAATATGGGATGGAGATGAGAGATCAGCAGAAAACTTCATAAAAAGACTCAATGACAACAGAGTAGGGATCAGCTTTACCTATCATTTTGATAGGGAAAGCATTGAATATCTGGACATTAAAATACAAGGATCTGAAAATGAGGGAATATTAAGCACTATTTTCAGAAAACCGATATCTGGAAATACAGTGCTTCATGCCAAAAGCTGTCACCCAAAAGGCATCTTCAAGGCAATAACTAAAGGCCAATTCACGAGGCTAAGACGAAATTGCACTAAGAAAGATGAGTATAACAAACAGGCCAGGGACCTAGAAACTAGATTGAAGGAGAGAGGGTACAGTGCTCCAATGGTAATGGAAATAAAAGAGACCATAGGAGAAGTTGACAGGGACAGTTTGCTGAAAAATAAACAAAAAAAGAGTAATATGAGATCACCTGATAAAGGTATATATTTTGTCACTGATTACAGTGACCAATATCATACAATTTGTGATATAATAAAAAACAACCTATCTATACTAAGTGCGGATGACCACCTAATGAATGTAGCAAAGAAAGGATGTCAATTCTCTTATAGGAAGGCAAAAACGATAGGCAATATCGTAGCTCCTACTAAACTACAAGAAAACAAAGTTAACACAAGCTCTTGGTTAAGCTGTGTAGGGGTATACCCGTGCAGCAACCGTACATGTACTGCATGTGAGTATCTGAATCCAGGGGATGAATTTAAAAGTGAGGCCACTGGACGAACATTTAACCACCATGAGTGTTTAAATTGCAGATCTGTAAATTGCATTTACTTGTTAACATACATCTCCTGCAATATACAGTACACAGGCCTTACAACAAGGGAGGTAAGAAGTAGGATACGGGAGCATGTAACAAATATTAAGACAGGAACTATGACTACTCCCCTTATAGAACACTTTACAAGGATACATAATAAAAGTCCAAATACGTTGAGATGGACTATAATTCAGAAAGTTAGGGCACCTGCTAGAGGAGGAAACCTAGATTACATCTTAGGTAAACAAGAAGTTTACTGGATGATAAAACTGCAGACCAGATTTCCAAAGGGTCTAAATATGGAATCCGATGTAATAAACTTCTGGCAGTAAAGAAACCCTTAAAAAGATAAGATAAGTCAAGGAAAATAATGAGTTCAAAACGAAAATGGATGTTTAAATAGGAGTACCATATTACAATCCCTTTGACAATCTATTGAGATCAAAAGTTATAATCTCCTTGTTTCTCTATAAAAGGAACCAGACAAATAGATAAATAAAATAAACAAATGAGATAAAAATAGGCTAACTTGAGCAAAAATAATTTGACATATTATAAAATCAATCAATAGGAAATAAAGAAACATTTACAAAGAGTTATGTATACAAAAGAATGGGTAAAGAGTTCCAGCAGCAGCGGTTTAACGAAATACTAGGAAAATGTACTTAGTAACATATGCCAATAGATAAAATTTATATAATAAGTTTACAAATGTATACAGAAACTAATTTACTTTCACTGATTGCATTGAAATGTACCATCGATAGCAACTGAGTAGCGTCATGTTTTTATTTAACCAATGAAAAATAACCTTTTGTGTTTTAAAGCACGGAGGTGTGTGAGGGGGTCATACAGCTTTGACTACGGCTATTGGCCGAAACGCGTCAGCTGACCCTCTGACGCTACCTCAGTGGAAGCACCATGGCCTAGATTTGGAGTTCGGCGGTAAAAGGGCTGTTAACGCTCCGCGGGTTTTTTTCTGGCCGCACCATAAATTTAACTCTGGTATCGAGAGTTCAAACAAATGCTGCGTTAGGCTCCAAAAAAGGAGCGTAGAGCATTTTTACCGCAAATGCAACTCTCGATACCAGAGCTGCTTACGGACGCGGCCGGCATCAAAAACGTGCTCGTGCACGATTCTCCCATAGGAAACAATGGGGCTGTTTGAGCTGAAAAAAAACCTAACACCTGCAAAAAAGCAGCGTTCAGCTCCTAACGCAGCCCCATTGTTTCCTATGGGGAAACACTTCCTACGTCTGCACCTAACACTCTAACATGTACCCCGAGTCTAAACACCCCTAGCCTTACACTTATTAACCCCTAATCTGCCGCCCACGCTATCGCTGACCCCTGCATATTTTTTTAAACCCCTAATCTGCCGCTCCGTAAACCGCCGCAACCTACGTTATCCCTATGTACCCCTAATCTGCTGCCCTAACATCGCCGACCCCTATATTATATTTATTAACCCCTAATCTGCCCCCCTCAACGTCGCCGACACCTGCCTACACTTATTAACCCCTAATCTGCCGAGCGGACCTGAGCGCTACTATAATAAAGTTATTAACCCCTAATCCGCCTCACTAACCCTATCATAAATAGTATTAACCCCTAATCTGCCCTCCCTAACATCGCCGACACCTAACTTCAATTATTAACCCCTAATCTGCCGACCGGAGCTCACCGCTATTCTAATAAATGTATTAACCCCTAAAGCTAAGTCTAACCCTAACACTAACACCCCCCTAAGTTAAATATAATTTTTATCTAACGAAATAAATTAACTCTTATTAAATAAATTATTCCTATTTAAAGCTAAATACTTACCTGTAAAATAAATCCTAATATAGCTACAATATAAATTATAATTATATTATAGCTATTTTAGGATTAATATTTATTTTACAGGTAACTTTGTAATTATTTTAACCAGGTACAATAGCTATTAAATAGTTAAGAACTATTTAATAGTTACCTAGTTAAAATAATAACAAATTTACCTGTAAAATAAATCCTAACCTAAGATATAATTAAACCTAACACTACCCTATCAATAAAATAATTAAATAAACTACCTACAATTACCTACAATTAACCTAACACTACACTATCAATAAATTAATTAAACACAATTCCTACAAATAAATACAATTAAATAAACTAGCTAAAGTACAAAAAATAAAAAAGATCTAAGTTACAGAAAATAAAAAAATATTTACAAACATAATAAAAATATTACAACAATTTTAAACTAATTACACCTACTCTAAGCCCCCTAATAAAATAACAAAGCCCCCCAAAATAAAAAATTCCCTACCCTATTCTAAATTAAAAAAGTTACAAGCTCTTTTACCTTACCAGCCCTGAACAGGGCCCTTTGCGGGGCATGCCCCAAGGATTTCAGCTCTTTTGCCTGTAAAAAAAAACATACCATACCCCCCCCCAACATTACAACCCACCACCCACAGACCCCTAATCTAACCCAAACCCCCCTTAAATAAACCTAACACTAAGCCCCTGAAGATCTTCCTACCTTGTCTTCACCATCCAGGTTCACCGATCCGTCCTGAAGAGCTCCTCCGATGTCCTGATCCAAGCCCAAGCGGGGGCTGAAGAGGTCCATGATCCGGTCAAAGTCTTCATCCAAGCGGGGCAGAAGAGGATCTTCCATCCGATTGAAGTCATCATCCAGGCGGCATCTTCGATCTTCTTCCATCCGGAGCGAAGCGGCAGGATCCTGAAGACATCCAGCGCGGAACATCCATCCGGACCGACGACTGAACGACGAATGACTGTTCCTTTAAGGGACGTCATCCAAGATGGCGTCCCTCGAATTCCGATTGGCTGATAGGATTCTATCAGCCAATCGGAATTAAGGTAGGAATTTTCTGATTGGCTGATGGAATCAGCCAATCAGAATCTAGTTCAATCCGATTGGCCGATCCAATCAGCCAATCAGATTGAGCTCGCATTCTATTGGCTGATCGGAACAGCCAATAGAATGCGAGCTCAATCTGATTGGCTGATTGGATCAGCCAATCGGATTGAACTTGATTCTGATTGGCTGATTCCATCAGCCAATCAGAAAATTCCTATCTTAATTCCGATTGGCTGATAGAATCCTATCAGCCAATCGGAATTCGAGGGACGCCATCTTGGATGACGTCCCTTAAAGGAACAGTCATTCGTCGTTCAGTCGTCGGTCCGGATGGATGTTCCGCGCTGGATGTCTTCAGGATCCTGCCGCTTCGCTCCGGATGGAAGAAGATCGAAGATGCCGCCTGGATGATGACTTTAATCGGATGGAAGATCCTCTTCTGCCCCGCTTGGATGAAGACTTTGACCGGATCATGGACCTCTTCAGCCCCCGCTTGGGCTTGGATCAGGACATCGGAGGAGCTCTTCAGGACGGATCGGTGAACCTGGATGGTGAAGACAAGGTAGGAAGATCTTCAGGGGCTTAGTGTTAGGTTTATTTAAGGGGGGTTTGGGTTAGATTAGGGGTATGTGGGTGGTGGGTTGTAATGTTGGGGGGGGTATGGTATGTTTTTTTTTACAGGCAAAAGAGCTGAAATCCTTGGGGCATGCCCCGCAAAGGGCCCTGTTCAGGGCTGGTAAGGTAAAAGAGCTTGTAACTTTTTTAATTTAGAATAGGGTAGGGAATTTTTTATTTTGGGGGGCTTTGTTATTTTATTAGGGGGCTTAGAGTAGGTGTAATTAGTTTAAAATTGTTGTAATATTTTTATTATGTTTGTAAATATTTTTTTATTTTCTGTAACTTAGATCTTTTTTATTTTTTGTACTTTAGCTAGTTTATTTAATTGTATTTATTTGTAGCAATGGTGTTTAATTAATTTATTGATAGTGTAGTGTTAGGTTAATTGTAGGTAGTTTATTTAATTATTTTATTGATAGGGTAGTGTTAGGTTTAATTATATCTTAGGTTAGGATTTATTTTACAGGTAAATTTGTTATTATTTTAACTAGGTAACTATTAAATAGTTCTTAACTATTTAATAGCTATTGTACCTGGTTAAAATAATTACAAAGTTACCTGTAAAATAAATATTAATCCTAAAATAGCTATAATATAATTATAATTTATATTGTAGCTATATTAGGATTTATTTTACAGGTAAGTATTTAGCTTTAAATAGGAATAATTTATTTAATAAGAGTTAATTTATTTCGTTAGATAAAAATTATATTTAACTTAGGGGGGTGTTAGGGTTAGACTTAGCTTTAGGGGTTAATACATTTATTAGAATAGCGGTGAGCTCCGGTCGGCAGATTAGGGGTTAATAATTGAAGTTAGGTGTCGGCGATGTTAGGGAGGGCAGATTAGGGGTTAATACTATTTATGATAGGGTTAGTGAGGCGGATTAGGGGTTAATAACTTTATTATAGTAGCGCTCAGGTCCGCTCGGCAGATTAGGGGTTAATAAGTGTAGGCAGGTGTCGGCGACGTTGAGGGGGGCAGATTAGGGGTTAATAAATATAATATAGGGGTCGGCGGTGTTAGGGGTAGCAGATTAGGGGTACATAGGGATAACGTAGGTGGCGGCGATTTGCGGTCGGAAGATTAGGGGTTAATTATTTTAAGTAGCTTGCGGCGACGTTGTGGGGGGCAAGTTAGGGGTTAAGAAATATAATATAGGGGTCGGCGGGGTTAGGGGCAGCAGATTAGGGGTACATAAGTATAACGTAGGTGGCGGTCGGCAGATTAGGGGTTAAAAATTTTAATCGAGTGGCGGCGATGTGGGGGGAGCTCGGTTTAGGGGTACATAGGTAGTTTATGGGTGTTAGTGTACTTTAGGGTACAGTAGTTAAGAGCTTTATAAACCGGCGTTAGCCAGAAAGCTCTTAACTCCTGCTATTTTCAGGCGGCTGGAATCTTGTCGTTAGAGCTCTAACGCTCACTGCAGAAACGACTCTAAATACCAGCGTTAGAAAGATCCCATTGAAAAGATAGGCTACGCAAATGGCGTAGGGGGATCTGCGGTATGGAAAAGTCGCGGCTGAAAAGTGAGCGTTAGACCCTTTAATCACTGACTCCAAATACCAGCGGGCGCCCAAAACCAGCGTTAGGAGCCTCTAACGCTGGTTTTGACGGCTACCGCCGAACTCCAAATCTAGGCCCATGTGTGTTTGATTACAAGCACACGGATTGTTTGTTTGTTTGCTGATTTTTGCTGCTGCAAGGAAAAAGTTTTAATGAATTTGAATAAATAAAGCACTTTGGATTTTTAACCAGAGCTCCCCGGGTACTTTCTTCTTTATTGGATCACTACTTTGTACCTTAATCCGGGTAGAGCTCTCTTCACGGCGCAGATCTGGGACCAAATTGAATACAGCACTCAAGCGGTTGCAGGTACTAGGTCGGTGTCTCTGAAGAGGAGAGGTGGTGAGTGTTTATGCTACATGATACTTATATGTCCGTTTGTGACTTTCTAAAAAATTACATTGCACTCGTAATTAACCACTCTCCATGGACCGGAGCCGGTCGGTCACACTCACAACTGACAGAGGTAAAGTGTGCATAGTAATCTGACCGTTACCGACCTGTTAACCTGTTAACCTGTGAAACTGTTTCATCACTGTTTACTATTGTTTATTACTACTGTCTTGGCTCTAAAAAGACTGAAGACTGAGGACTGTTAAACGAAATACTTACGGTACCCATGAGACATTTATTTGTACACAGTACATATTTTGGTTCAGAAATTAAAATTATTTACACAAGTCTGACTGTTAAAAGGGAGGGTTCATTTTCTATTTCAGAATCTCTTCATATCACACTATGAGGTGCCCCCTCTCTTTTTCTTCTATTATTACAGAAAATAAAACACCTACCATTACCAAAAATAAAACCCCACAGTTATGCCTATTCTAAAATAAAGACCCCCTATACTAACACTAAAATACATTTTAGTGATTTAGCTCTTTTACTACCACATTCTACATTCTACATACCACATTCTACAATACAAGTAACCCCCCACCAAAAAAAATTATCTTAAAAAAATGTACTCTAAAAATTGTCCTAAGGGGGGAGGGTGGAGTTAAACGCCGTATGAAGAGGCTGCGTCTGTTGTGAGCTCCTTGGCTAAGGCTCTTAGGAGTGGTTGGAGCAATCATCAGCCGGACTGCCTCGGAAACCCACCATAAGAATCACAGCAGAGGGACACAGGAGGTCGTTAGTACACCATGTGCATTACATCAGTGCAATCAGCGCATCCGGCTCACAGATACCTCTTCTTCTCCTCCGGAGGTTCGGGGATCCGCTCCGGAGGTACCTGGTTAGAGTCGCATGAAATTGGGAACAATCTAACAACCTCCCACCTTAACCGGAGCTCAGAATTTCAAGCGTGGTGGACCTGGGAGGTGTGTGGCTTAGCTTCAGCCAGATTGCGCTACCACCAGCTCAGAAGGGTATCGATATCACGGACCTGTACCCCGCAGCAGACCTGAGGAGACTGTCAGACAAGGTATAGAGAGGTTACCTATAATGGGCATACAGCTACCTTAAGAGACACTATATAACTCACAATAGCTTTTGGCGAGAAAATTCGCCATTTTGAAGGGCCCCCTACACACATTATACATAGCAGTAAGGGATCAGGTGGGATCACAGAGGATCATAAGCCTTTTCGACAGTATATAGCCTACTGTACCCACTTTATCAAGCCTGCTACACCAATATTCCCCCTCATCTTCAAGCTTATGCCTACATATATGTGGACAAGTTAGTAGAAACAACAAACCCCCTACAAAGGGCTCTATTCATGGCTGGAGCGCAGCATTAATATTCTCTAAAAGACGCACTCCCCCAACCTCCACTCAAATCAACCATCCTTGAAGTGTACTGGAAAGTATATGTTTTGTTAATTCACCTATATTTTGAACAACAATCTGAGTGCAATTTGACAAAGAAGAGCACAGACTGTAGATCCTATAGAGCACACTCCCCTCCCCTTTCCTGTTGTACGTTGTTGGAGCAGGTCATATCCCAGTATCCCTTTCCGGCTTGGTCCAGTGTGGACAAAATCCCTGGGGAGTGTGCTAAGCGCTACTGTTCCCACTGTTCTACAGCTCCTATGTTCCACTTTACTGAGATAGTTGCTTATTGTCTCACGAGGCCTACATCTGTCACACACTGTGCACCAGGGGTTGCAGGAGACCTGAGGGCTTTATCTGTTCCTGTCAGTCCTGCTAACTAGACATCAAGTGACCAACGAAGTGGACTTTCCTCAGGGGGAATATAGTAGGTCACCTTGTGTGACTCCCTAAAAATAACAAAGCCCCCTTTGACTGGTATACCATAAGTATTTTGTTTGCTTAGTTTACCTTTACCCCTGGTCTATATAGCTTGCCGTGGGATACGTTGACACCCAGTTCATAACAAGTGCACTAATTCTTATTGTCATACCTTTGATGTTTTAACCCTCAAAAAACATGGAATAAACAAAAATCCTTTGGCCATGAACGCCCGCCCTACACTCAGTGTCTCCCTTTAAGATATATCTTTTTTACCCTACATGCGGGGATAACCCTGGAGCTATTGATTTCTATAAGGCATAAGCATCTGCACTCCGCTAGGCAGCTGGGATATAAACACGTATATCAAACCTTCCAGGCTGAAGGGGGAATTTATAAGAGATCATGTCACACTCTCAAAGACAGAAAAACAGACCACAACTCCCGCTTAAGAAGACGGTTATGGATCATTTCGGTCAGCCTACCCCAGAAAGACATACTTTAAATGAGCCTCCTGAGTCTCCAGCATCAGAATCGTCTAGCTTTGCTGCAGCTGCTCTAAGAGAGATCCAGTACAGCACTCAGGAGATGGTCACTCCTACATTTATTCTGGACTCTCTCAAATCCATGCTAGACGATCATCATAACTCATTCTCTGCTAAACTTTCTGCTTCAACTGCTAAGTTAAAAAAGGAAATCTCTTCTACAAATGAACGCATTGATATGCTTCAAAGAAGATATGAAGACTTAGCTACTGAACAAGCTAATGGGTTGACCTTCTCCCAACATCTATAAGAGTATCTAGACTCTGTCGAAGATAAAATACAGATCACTAACTTCTCTGGGATCATTGGAAGTAACCTTAGTAAAGGTATTAGTGTCTAGTGTTCGGGGACATAGCAGTTGAAGATTCTCGACCAATCAGGAAACGGCCCATTGTGCGAGCCTTCCCACCCACCCAATAGGAAACGAAGGTGTGTCAGGAAGCAGACGACACCCATCATTCCCATACGGAGCTCACACAGGCTCGTTAAGCCACCCAGATACTGTGTTGCTTAAAGAGGGGAGCAGATTGTGGACTGAAAACCACCAGGAGAGCCCCAGAGTACTCCCTGAGGACTGAGCGAACGAACTGGGCGATGTATACGTGAGTGATAAACGCCTGTTACAATCCATCTGCAAGTATCTTTGTTGGTGTTTATATGCTGCTATTGTGGTGGGTGGAGGTCTAGTAATACACCGTTTCAGTGAAATGAGGATTTCCTGTGTCTAAATACTGCCAAGACTGTTCACTAGGACTACTTAAAAAGGGGAAGAAAGGTGTAATTGTATATATGCTCATTCCTGAAAACAATACATTGGACGCTATTGAGAAGGCCAGAGTGTACAATTTGAGTTTAAAAATTCTTCATGGACGCTATCCTGCAAAAAAGAAAAATGTATCTACCCGTGACTTTTGTGATCTCCTGTTAACCCCTCCTTTTTTTTTTTCTCTTCTTCTTCTTTGCTTTTTCCATAATTATAATATTGCTACCATCTCACTTAAAGCGAATGGTATAAGTACCCTACAGTGTGTAGAAGAAATAAGGGCAAGGAATTGGGAGCTCTTAGTTTGTCATTGGATCCAGGCAGTCTTTATCTTTGCAGAGCTCTCTATTATTTTTGATTGCAAATCTAGGTGTTATAAGGCTAAGATTACGTTAATTTAATAATCAGCCCATTCAAGTCTTTATATATATGCAATGTTAGTGGCCTTTGAATTATTTGTTTAAGTAGATCTTAATAATTGTATATCCCTTTAACACTTCTCATATTTTTTATCTTACTGCGTAGAATTTGTTTGATAACTGGTTACCACGATAAAGAAAGGGAAAGGCTTTCCCTTTTTTTTTTTTTTTTTTTGACAACTTTATTGTAAATTCTGCAGATCACTTTGAAGAAATTATAATATGTATAGCATTGGCCAATTTTATGCTAAATAGTCTGTTTTATCTCCTGCAAAATATATCTGGGGAAATTTCCCTTTACTATATGTTCCCTCTTTCTGGGTAGCTATCTAACTGGTATTAGGCTCTGGAAAAGTTTGTCTGTCTTAGAGACCGCAGGCCCTATTCACTACTGTTTGATTCTTTTTCTTTATTTTTTTTCTCTTAATTAATAAGGGTGCAAAACACACATGAGACACATAAGGAAAGGGTTGTGTTAAAGCACATACACAATAAGAAGATAGGAAGCGGAGGTTTCATTATACACACACATATATTTTATTTTCCTTATCACGTATTTAAGTTATATTCTCGCACGTTCACTTCCCAGGCTGCTGCCTGGCATTGTATACGGACTAGGGGAGGTCTTTCCTCTTTTTTTTTTTTTTTTTCTCACTCACATATTGGATGGAAAAATTTATCACGCAGGGGAAATCCAATTCTCCCATAATGCCTGTGAAAACTAAAAGACAAAAAAAGTAAAACAATTGATACTAGTTTAGATAGTACAATGGAAACTAGCAGGTCCCCATTTGATTCACAAACTCTT
Organism: Bombina bombina; assembly: GCF_027579735.1. Classification (NCBI taxonomy): domain Eukaryota; kingdom Metazoa; phylum Chordata; class Amphibia; order Anura; family Bombinatoridae; genus Bombina; species Bombina bombina. The sequence goes on from NC_069499.1 coordinate 391,241,008, forward strand.
ATAACTAAAATATCAGAAGTGTTTTCACCACAATTTGAAGAAATTAAAAAAGAGCTGGGCTCAATTGCTACCGAAATTGGCTCACTGTCTGTTGAGGTAAGACAGTTCTCAGCACGATTAACAGAAGCAGAGACTAGGATCTCTGATATAGAAGATCAGACGCATATTCAGGCTGATACCCTACGAAAACAAGAATCCAAAATCAAAAATATGCAGTTACGCCTGGAGGATCTCGAGGATCGCTCCAGGCGTAATAATATCAGATTAGTAGGACTAATCTACATCCACTACATTGCCCCTTTCTCTTGGTATGCCTTCCTACTTGTTGCCACTCACAATTGAGCGTGCGCATAGATTGGGTCCCAAGAAGTCTTCTCTGGATGGAGTCGCAAAAAATAGAGTCTGTCTATTCAAACTTCTTAAATTTCAAGATAAAGTTGATCTATTGAAACTATTCAAAAAATCTGATCCCCCAGTATTCGGGGACAGCAGGATATTATTATTTCAGGACTTCTCTTTTGAAACTTCATCCAAGAGAAGACAGAAGGCCCCCTATTGTACACAATTAATAAATAAAGGGCTAAAGGCTCGTATGGTGTACCCTGCCAGAATTATAGTTGAGGATCACTCTGGTACTAGACATATATTTGATGATGTTACAGAAGTTAAAAAATATATTGAGAGCAGCTAATCGCAGGAAATTCCATTAGCTAGAGTTTATGATTTTTTTCTAATAATGCTGAAAACTATTTATTTAAGGCTAGACAAGGATAGCGAAGTTGCTATTTTGTTCCATAGTATTTTAGGGTTGTGTTATGTGTTTTTTTTTTTTTTCTCCTTTCCCCCTCGCTCTTCTTCTCCCTTCATCTCTCTTCTCTCCGCCGCTTCCCTTTTCCCCCGTGCCGCGCCCCCAGCTCGCCCCAAATGGATTGTTCCCTTACAAATTAGTTAAACATTTAAATCTAGATGGTGGAAGGAACTAAAGTATTATCCTGGAATATAGGAGGAATATCCTCTCCAATTAAACGCAAACTGGTTATTAAGACCCTAGCAAGATATAATCCAGATGTTGTTCTCCTTCAGGAGACACATCTCAATGAGCATGAAGCGGCTAAATTGAAGATAAAATGGGTAGGGGAAGTAGTCTCTACGACTGGTCCATCTAGAAAATGCGGGGTTGCTATTCTCTTCCATAAAGAACTGGAATATAAGATAGAGAAGATAGAAATAGATCCAGCTGCAAGATATATACTTATCCATGTCTTTATAAAAAATATTAAATTTATATTTTGTAATATATATGCTCCAAATCAGTTCTCTAGAGAATTTTGGGAGAAAATAAAAATTAAATTATTTCCTTTTATCACAGAAAATTTAATTTTAGGGGGTGATTTCAATGCCACTTTGTGTCCTGTGTTAGACAGATTGTCTAATAAAAATAGATCTGTATATGTAAAAAATGCAAAATACTTATCACAATTCTGTGCCAGGTTAAAACTAGTAGATGTTTGGCGTTTAAAAAATCCAGATAAACAATCATTTTCTTGTGAGTCCAAAGCACATGGCACTTTCTCGAGAATTGATTTATTTTTAATTACGGAGAATCTATCTATTCAGAAGTTAGAGGCAGGAATTGGAGATATTATTATCTCAGATCATGCTATTATTTCTTTGACTTTTCTTACTAGGTTAAAACAAAGGATCCAAATACCCAGTTTCTACTTTCCTCGATATTTGTACACTAATCCTAAATTTGTTAATTTTTTGAGATTGCGGTGGCAGCAATATTACTCCGATAATATGAGTTATTCTAATAAACCGGAAATTTTCTGGGAAGCTTTTAAAGCAGTAATGCGGGCAGAAATACAAACATATCTCAGTATAGCAAAGAAAAAGAGTAAAGCTTGGGAAATCCAAATTATGAATAAAGTCAAGAATTCATATAGTAAATATTGCCTAAGCCGCACTTCGGCAAATTGGAAAAGATATCAAGATAATAGGAAGGAAAGAGATTTATTTTTAAAACAAAAACTTTTAGAAGAAGAAGCGAAAATTAACCTCCAATTTAAAGGAACCCACGGTTCCTCTGCTAAATATTTGGCTAGACTCATTAAGGTTAGAAAAAAGAAAAATCTTATCTCTGTGATTCAAACTGATGTGGGAAGATACACGGAGACTAATGGAATCATGGAGGCATTTTTCGATTATTACCAACAGTTATACTCTGGAGTTAAGATAGATAATGTCAATCAAGATCTTTTTTGGTCTATGATAAAGACACCTCAATTAAGTAGCGAGGACTTAATATTAATTAATGCTCCTATATCTATCGATTAAATCAAAAAAGCCATAGACCACTTGAAGATGAATAAAGCTCCTGGACCAGACGGGTTCCCCGAAGAGTTCTACAAATGTCTTGGTGAGGTTCTTTTGCCCACTTTAGAAAAATTATTTAATTATTATTATAGTTCGAATAATATGATTTCTAGCTATTTCTCTGCAGCTAATATTTCTCTCATCTTAAAGAAAGGTAAAAACCCCGAAAATTTGGCCTCTTATAGGCCAATCTCGGTTCTGAATACAGATTATAAAATCTTAATGGATCTTAATGGCCATTATTGCCTCAAGATTATCTGCTTGTCTAGATAAAATTATCCATCCAGACCAGACTGGATTTATGGTAGCTAGGAATCCAGTAAAGAATACTCGCAAACTGATTAATTTCTTAGATTATGCTTGGAATGTGGATAGGGAGAAGAAGAAGCCTTTATGGCAAGAGACTGCTATACTCTCTTTAGATGCGGTCAAAGCTTTTGACTCGATTGTATGGGAATATCTCTTTAGGGCGATGGAACAATTTGGCCTAAAAGGGGCATTTGTCAAGTTTATTGTTAGATTATATCATAATCCAATCTCCTTTTTGCTTATTAATGGCTCCTTATCTCCTAAAATAACATTACAGAGAGGCACCAGGCAAGGTTGTCCTTTATCTCCTTTACTTTTTAACATAGCGATGGAACCGCTTGCGATTCGATTTAGAGATGTATTGGTAGGAGTCCCATACATACCGTCTTAAAACGCTGCTTTATGCAGATGATGTGCTGGTTTTTCTTACCAATATCCAGCAGTCTATCCCTATGATCCTACATGTGTTAGAAGTTTTCAGTTCCTTCTCAGGTTATAAGATTAACTTAGAAAAGAGCGAATTAATGTGTATAAATAACCCTCAGTTAGTAGGCATTGATATCCCATTTAAAATGGTTGATGTTATTAAATACCTAGGCTTAATTCTACATAAAAATCCTAAATCTTGGGGGCGGAGCTTGGCCGTTCAGTGAAATGGCCGTGTAGTGCAATAGCTCCTAGGCCCTAAGTTGTTAAACCCAGCAGTTAGACCCGACCGATGCCTCAAATACAGCACCGCATTAGAGGAGACAATCCCCTGAGCCTGGCTCACCATCCCAACAGCCGCAAATCCCTGTCGCCAACTCTGGGCCCGCTCACAACATCGGGCGACGCCCGGACCTGAGGGGAAAGACGACACGCTTCCAGACTTCAGCGGCACCAAAACTGAGAACCACACAGGGAGCCATAACGCTGCAACTCAACGGCTGCCGACACCCGCCAACAGTCACACACATCAGAGAACATAACAGCTCCACAGGCGCGGCCCTCCCTCAAGGCGGAAACTACACACCGGGGCAGCAGGGTAAGAAGGCGCGCACATCAGGCCTCAGGCGGCAACGAACCTAGCCACCCACAGCACCGCAGTACATCAGCTCTCAGTTACAGGGACAAATTAACCCACGAACTTACTAGAGCCCCCAGCGGGGTAGGTACCCAAATAGACACTGAAACAAGGGGCATACCTACTCAGCTTCCAGCGGTTACTGCGATCCACACGCCCTACGCATTTTCTGTGGGGATTTACTTCTTTTCCCCTTGCTGCACGGCTCAAAAATACAGCCACTGGAGACAGTGCGCTCACACAGCCCCCACTAAGCAATACCTACTTGTAGGTGACCCTTGAGTTACATTGCCAGAAAAGTGACCTGCAAGACAGCAGCCCCACACAGTGCGCAAGAGAAACAGCACAAAAACCAGCACTGAACTACCTGCCTTATAAACTTTCTCTCTAGTTCTCTGTATTAAAAAGAAATACAAAGCAAACAGTCCTCACCCACCTTAATCCCGAGCATACCAGACACAGAACAGAGGAAGAGATCAGTGACACCCTTGGGGTGCGCAAGGGGAACAAGCTCAGGGGCCAGTAACTGTATTTGATTTAAGAACTTTATTATTGGCCTGCAATAACCCTGAAGGAGCAGCTAGCCACTAACCACGCTAGCCCTCACCACATCATACCAGCATGCCAGCGAAAAAACCGGCTAGGCTGGACAGTATACCTCATCCCAGGACCATGCAGCAGTTCTTAAAACAATCTGACTCTACGTCAAAGACACCACAACAAACTGCAGACAGCATTGTGCCCGCACCAAGCCCACAATCCGGTACTCAGACAGTGAACCCCGCTCTTAGTACTACACAACAAATCACTAGAGAAGACCTCAAATCTTTATGCTCTAAAGAAGACTTTAAAGAAATGCTTACTGAAGTAAAGGGCTGGTATGGGGATCTCAAAAGGGATTTATCAAAGGTGACGCGGAGAGTTACCAATCTAGAAGAAAATCACAACACAACCAGTAACGATATCAATCATATGTCCCGCCTTCTCTACGACCAAGAAGAAACCATATACAACTTACTAGAGAAGGTCGAGGACTTGGACAACAGAGGCAGGAGAAATAATTTGAGAGTTCGAGGGATACCAGAATCCATCCACCCAGGAGCCTTGGAGGGTTGCCTGCAGGCTATGTTCCGCACGCTGAAAGGGGATGAGAATGCCCCCGAGGTAATCATCGAAAGAGCACACCGGGCTCTCAGAGCAAAACCCCCTCCTAAAGCACCCCCAAGGGACGTTATCCTGAAGCTGCTGCACTTCAAAGACAAGGAGGACATCTTAAAACACTCAAGGCAAAAACAGGACTTCACACATGCTGGCTGCCGCATTCAGATCTTTACAGACCTGAGCCCCACGACACTCCAAAAGAGAAGGGACCTGAACCACATAACATCAGTGCTCAGAGAAAAGAAAATTGCTTATCATTGGGGGTTTCCGGTCAGCATCATTGCCAATAACGGCAACACCACAGCCATCTACAAAACTCAAGATGACTTACCCCGCTTCTGCGAGGCACTTCGGATACACATCCAGACAGAGGACCAACCAAAGGACGGCTCTACACCAAGGTCCCTCTTGGGGACTCGGATGCGACCTGCACCCACACCCAACAATGAAAGGGGTCTAAACAAACACCCCTCACTTGTGACTGTTGCTGATGATGCGGAGGAAACGCATCCACATATGGACTGTTCGCCCCCACGGCCCAGGTTGGAGGCCAGTCCCTGATCCAAGGCATCAGGTCGTATATAATATAATGTTATCTTTAAAATTACTTTTTCAAATGCTGGGTTTGATAACGGGGATATTACCCTATTTTGCTAGTTATCTATTTTGCTACTTATCTGTTTTCACTGTTTTGATTGCTGCTTTTATAGTTTTCTAGTGTTCACTTATCTACACAACATCGGCTTCCTAGGTGAAGCAGCTGTACTGTTAGTACACTATACCTACTTGTAAACTCACCTTTCTTTTTCTTACCCTCGCTATCACCCCCCCCCCCCACCCTCTTCTCCTCTCCTAATCCCCCTTTCCCCCTCACCACTTTTCACTCACTACCACACACTAGGACCTGAGAGACCCAGACACCACCTACTCTACAGACTCACAGAAGAAGTAGGGACTACAGACTAGACAGACACCGCCCAGCCCTCAGCACGCTCGCACTCTAACGAGCAGATTGACCACAACCAAAGCCCTCTGGAGTTTCGTAACCAAACTCATAGCGCACCAGAAACATGCAGCCACGTCCCATTAAACTCATAACCATTAACGCCAAAGGACTTAACAGTCCTGAAAAGAGATCAATTGCTTTCACGCAGTTATACAAAGCGGGAGGGGATATTATCTGCATACAAGAGACACACTTCAAGAGAGGAAGGGAGCCTAGGTACATCACCCACAGGTACAACACCCATTACCTAGCATCGGGCGGGTCTAAGAAAGGTGGGGTGGGTATCTTTATTAGGAACACAATCCCCTTCCGACCAACCAAGGTTTTCAAGGACCCCAGTGGTTCTTATCTCTTAGTGGTGGGGATCCTGTATAACTCCCATATCACTATAGCCAATGCTTACCTGCCAAACCATGGACAACATATTGTATTCAAACAACTGACACAACTGATCTTGGAACACTCGAGAGGTATTTTGTTCTTGGCGGGCGACCTTAACCTACCCCTGGTCCCCTCCCTAGATACATCATCAGGGAAGACCTCCACACCGCACAGAATAATCAGAACTGTCAATTCACAAATCCGCTCACTAAAACTTCATGACATATGGAGATTCTTACATCCAGACACACGGGACTACACCTTCTTCTCACATCCACACCAAGTCTACACCAGAATCGACTACCTCATAACGGACCAAATAGGCCTCTCACTGATTGACAACGCTAACATCTTGCCAATTACCTGGTCAGACCACGCCCCCGTACAATGCACATTAGACTGGCCAGATATACCCATAAAACCTTACATTTGGAGACTTGACGACCACATATTAGACAATCCCCTACACAAACTGGCCATTGACTCTACACTACGGAACTACTTCATTGAGAACCCACTAGACGCTCTGCCCACCTCCACGACATGGGAAGCACACAAATGTGTAGCAAGGGGGGAATTCATACGACTCAAAGCCACAGAAACCAAACAAAATAGACAATTCCTGAACTCATCTTTGTCTCAGATTCGATACTGGGAGTCTGAGTTAAAAAGGAACACAACATCCGCCACAATACTTAAGTCCCTAAACACGGCTAAGGCCGAACTGAACAACCATCTCATCAAAGAATATCAGAGCAAAGCCTCAATGCTACAGCAAAAATATTTTGAAATGAATGATAAAATAGGCCCATCTCTAGCCAAGGCGCTGAAGCGCAAACAGTTGAGCACACATATACACTCTATTTCTGACACATTAGGGCAACCACAGAAAGACAGTGTGACTATAGCTGAGACATTCCGACGATACTATGAAGCACTTTACAATATCACTAATAACAGCCCACAATCACATATAGACACATATCTAGGAGACATCCAGCTACCCACACTATCTCAAGAGGACTCAGATCACCTGGATAGACTGATAACAGCTGACGAAATTAAATTAGCCATCAAGAGTATGCCAAATGGTAAGAGCCCCGGCCCTGACGGACTAGGGGTGAAATATTACAAGGAATTTACACATCACTTGCTAGCACCTCTTACACTTCTATTCAACTCGCTGCTGACAGAGGGGGGATTCACAGATCAGATGCTGGAGGCGAATATCACTGTTCTCCCTAAACAGGGTAAAACACCAGATAGGCCAGAAAATTTCCGCCCGATCTCGCTCCTCAATGTGGACGTAAAGATCTATGCTAAGGTATTAGCTAACAGAATATATAAGATCCTACCTACGCTGATACACCCTGACCAGGTGGGCTTTGTGCCAGGGAGGGAGGCGCGCGATAACACGCTGAAAGTGCTTCAGCTTGTTTCGCACGCGCAGCATCAGAACACGCCTCTCATACTGGTCTCGACAGATGCCGAAAAGGCGTTTGACCGTGTGCACTGGCCCTTTCTGAAGGCAGTACTAGCGAGAATGAAGTTTAGTGACACCTTTATCAGACAGATATTTGCCCTTTATAAAAACCCTTCAGCTAGAGTAAAAGTCAACGTCCTATTGTCAGATAGATTCTACATCAGAAACGGCATTAGGCACCTGCCCCTTAAGGTTACAACAAGATAAGCTTAAATACTTAGGGATATTCATCTCTCCAGACGCCCAAACTATTTTCCAAGAGAACTACAAAAGTCTAGAGACCACGCTGATAGCGGACCTGTCCAGGTGGAAGAACAAATCTATTTCCTGGCTAGGACGAATAAATGTTGTCAAGATGAATGTGCTACCCAGAATGCTTTACATTCTCCAGACGACACCGATTCCCCTTCCAAGGAACTACCTACAAAAAATTCAGACCCTAATTGAACAATACATATGGGGAGGGACCAGACCAAGAGTAGCCAGGAGAACTCTGTATTTGCCCAGAGACAGGGGGGGCCTAGGGGTCCCAAATATACTAACATATAAACAGGCAATTACGCTGAGCAGACTACTGGACTGGTGCTCCAATGATCCTAACAAAGCATGGGTAAGACTGGACTGTGACATCTTAGAAACAAACAATGCAGGCCTAGGTGCCTGGACACTAGAGAAGGACAGACACCCAGCCACAACTAAGTACCCTTTGCTGATGGACTTTTACTCCACATGGGACAAGATAATAAACACTACATCTCATATATCAACCAGACATTCCCCACTAACCCCGTTTTATCGGAATGCTGCACTACCCTGGAACTTACCAGATAACAGAACCAATGCCGACATACCTCTACAAGGCTACACCCTCAGGTCTCTGACCGATGGCCATAAGCTCAAGACGCTGGCTGACATCTCGGAAGAGTACCCCCACCTGACATTGAACTGGTACTCATACATGCGGTTGAATCATTACCTCATGACACATAAACACAGACTCTGTTTAACCAGAACTCCCACCACCTTTGAGACTTTATGCTTAAAGGGCACGCCTACAGCCCACGCAGTCTCCCTGATCTATAAACTGCTACTAACAGATGAAGCCCAGACACTCCCCTCCTACACGAAGATGTGGGAAAAGGAATGGCAGACCGAGATAGGTTATGAGGATTGGCAAAACGCCTTCTCAGTGACCAAGTCAGCTTCAATCTCTATGAGAGTACAGGAATCTAGCTTCAAATGCCTGGCGAGGTGGTATCTTACACCCAGCAGGCTGCAGAGGATTTACAAACAGGCCTCAGGCAAATGTTGGAGGGACTGCGGTGGAGTAGGCACTCCAACCCACATCTGGTGGGAATGCCCCATGCTGGATGAATATTGGGTCAGCGTTTTTAACCACATAGAATTAGTCCTAGGGAAACCCCTGCAGAGCAACCCAGGAACATTACTGTACCTTTCTTTACCCAAATTAACTTGCAGAGCAAACAGGGCACTCCTGTTAGTTATGCTAAATGGAGCCAAACTACTAATCCCTAAGCACTGGAAGTCTAGAACTACACCGACCTTCCAAGAGTGGCAAGAACAAATAGACCTACTTCTACGTCTAGAAAGATACCACCACATCCGGCAAGGGACGGTAGACACACACGAGATAATGCTGGAGGGTTGGGCAGCACACAGACGACAGACAGTATAAGATAAGCTAGGTTACAATTTGACTCTATACCTCTTCTACCGATACTCTCCTCTCCTCTACTCCCCCACCCCCTCTCTCATCTTCCCCCATTGCTTTCACCTACCCCCCATTAGACATGCACAAACGATCCGTAAACAACTCAGACAATGGGAACACAGGAAAAGGTCTGTCTGCACAAACACCCCCCAAATAGCTCAAAGGAGACAGGTATCACCCCCCCCCTCTCTCCCTCCTTCTCCCTCACCCCCCCCCTTACCCCCTTCTGGTTTCATACCCCCTGGTAACCCCAGCATATGATGGTATAACTTTGCGGGTCTTGACACAGAGCGCTCGGGACAATGCACTAACGGACTCTTGGACTTTCATTAACTAAGTGCCTCTGGAACTCTGCAACATGTCCCATCCCCTGGAGAATTAAGCTCTACCTGCATTATGAACAGTTAATATTTTACCTTGCTGAGGGGTGCCAGGGGTAGAATGAGAATGATTAGCATATGTTCATACTGGTTAGTTACATTTTGTAAAGCTATGTTTGAATACTCTTGTACACACATTTATCTTGGAAAAACTGGAAAGCCTGTAATTCTTATACGTATTTTCCTTAATAAAGCTTTTTTGAAAACATAAAAAAAAAAAAAAAAAAACCTAAATCTTGGTATAAAGCTAATTTTGAGCCTCTGTTCCAAAAAATTGGATCTGATTTACATCTATGGGCCGCCTTCCCATTGTCTATCACAGCTAAAGTAAATCTGATAAAATCAATCATTTTTCCGCGTTAATTATACCCTCTTCAGAATCTGCCCCTATTTATATTGAATAAAGATTTAAAACTTTTTAATGCTCAAGTCTCCAAATTCATTTGGAATAATAAAAAGCCTCGAATTGCACTGGCTAGACTAATGCAAAATTGCGGATCAGCGGGTTTGGCGCTTCCTAATCTCAAATTATATAACCTGGCTGTGATGGTTAAAACGGCAGTAGATTGGCTAGCTGGTACTAATTTAGTCTCATCAGCAGAAGTAGAAAACCATCTGATTACCCCATTTGTATTAAAGGCTATACTACATATCGCTGCTCAGAAACTACCTCAGAATGTTAGCTGTCTTATTACTATCAGAAATATAGTACTGGCCTGGCAGAAGTTTTGTGCAATACTAGATATAGATTATTCGTTCTCTGAATGGCTTCCCATTATAAATAATCCAAATTTTTTGCCAGGTCTCTACCAAAAAGCTTTTAAAGTCTGGTCCGATAAAGGTCTATATTATGTAAAACAGTTATTTGATGAGAATGATCAATTATTAGGAGCGGATACTATTTTTAATAAATATGATTTAGCTAGATCCAATTTATTTGCCTACTTTCAAATTCACCATTTTTTCTTATCTCAAAGTTGGTCTCCCTCTTTTCTTTCTGATTGGACGGATATCAAGCTTCTTATACAAAAATTTGTGGGAGGAAACTCTTCTAAATCTTTGATGTATGATATCATGCTGAACAAACAGTCTACTATTTAAGGACAATATTTGTAAGGCCTGGTGTCCGTTAATTCCCTTGGTAAACCATGATAAGATCACTCAGAGTTTTGACTCTTTACGTAAGTGCAAAGTCCCGATTTCTTGAAATGAATCTCACATGAAGCTGGTTAACAATTTTTATCTTTCCCCGTGGAAAATCTCTAGAATTTTTCCGTCCTCGGTTAATTTATGTCCTCGTTGTTCACATGATAGAGCTGATGTACTCCATATGTTTTGGACATGCCCTATGGTAAGACAACTGTGGTTGAAGATTATCTTCTGGTTCAACAAATTATACAAAATATCAAGTGCTCTATCTGCGGAGGATATTATTTTTTTATGCTCCCCACAAGAGGCTTTTAATGTGAATACTATAAATAGCCTAAATACCATTATTCTTACGGTTAGATATTGTATACTCAAAAATTGGAAAGCTAGGCGGATACCGGGATTAGCTATGGTTTTTAGATCTCTACAAGATCAAATTGCTTTCGAATCATTCCATCTTCATGAAGCATCTGAGAAAAGGATCAAGAAGGTTTTTTTGGAAATGTACGCCAGTTATCTTATCTTATCCACATTCCTTGCAAAAGAGGATTCTTTCTCCTTTTCTTTCCTCACAGACCTTCGCGGAATTAACGCTACTTGATATTTTTCCACATATATGGATTGATGGTACTATGAGGGAATCCTAGTTGGTGGCGCTCTGGGGGGGCGGAGTGGGGGCGAGGCGGTGGCGGGGATGGGGATTGGGAGAGAAATACCCAGGTTTACCCCCCTTTTTTTTTTTTGTGTCGTTTTGTTTTATTTTGTTTTTATAGTTGTTGTTGTGTTTTGAGAAGGAAAATTTAGGAAAGCACATTAATGAAATAAGATTATGGTTCACGATTTTAGATATATAGGGTAGAAACATAAAACCACATTATGTCGTGTTATATACTTGATAAGAAACATTTAGGACTTAAGTTTGGAATGATCAGCTAATAATAGCTAGTTTGTTGCATATTCCTGTAATAATCTTTGTGTCTTTTTTTCATTGCCTCTTCTGTATGCTGATAAAGAGAGGTTTAAATTCTCCATCTCTATGTATCAAAAAATAGAAAATAGGAGGTTTATTTATAATTTTCTTGTTATAACTGTGATGTAAGAGATCTGTTTATTTTTTGACAATTTGATTGTTATAACCTTCTTCTTTTTTCTGTTGACTTTTATATTTAACCTCAATAAAAAATTATAAAAAAAATAAAATAAAAAAAATAGCAGATATTGAAAATAGATCTCAGCGATATAATCTCCGAATAAGAGGGATCCATGAATCCATTTCTTCATCAGATCTTCATCCTTACCTCAAGGAACTTTTTCACAGCTTGGCCCCAAAAACTTTGGAGTCAAAAGACCTACTTGATCGAGCCCACCGTACGCTTAGGCCTAAGGGACTCTCTGAGGGGCAACCTCGGGACGTCTTTGTGAGGCTCCATTATTTCACATATAAAGAAAGGATCCAGAAACCATCGCTTCCTGACAAGTTTCAAAACCTACAGATCTTCCCAGATCTCTCTGCTCGGACATTGCAGCAAAGGAAAACCTTTACAGAAGTTACTGCCACCTTACGGAAGAGAAACATCAGATACAGATGGGGATATCCAATTAAACTGCTGATCTTTAAGGACAACCAAACTTTTACAGTTCATAATGTTACTCAGGGTCTTGCACTCCTTAAAACCTGGAATATAGACAGCACTCATGCTACTGATCCCCAGAGATGACAACACAAACCCTGCCAGCTTGATGCCATGGCATCTGAAAGGACAGCACTTCCCCAAAGGAGTTTCAGCTTGCAAAACACAACACCACCTCAAAGGGAACCCGACTCACCACCTGCAGCAGTCTCCCAGAGAAGATCTTTCTCGCCAACTCCCTGAGATACCTACTCACGGTAACTTTTTGTAAATTCCCTAGCAGTGCCTACAGTAACTGGAGACTGTGCCTATTAAATGGGCCCTTCTATATGGGGTAGCAGGACTCTAACCCCTTCTGAATGCTCTATGACAAGAACCTGAAAAGTATACACTGAACTCTGATCTAGTACCTGTTTATTGTGCTCTCTTTTTTTCAGCTTGTTATGTATGTAGGTATACCACTAGATAGGTATAGTTCACATAAGGAATGCCTGATACACCTAGACTTCCTTTACTTACAACCATACCACTTTTGGGCTGTGTGATTCAAGCTCTTAATTCCCGGCATTCAGAGGAGGTCTGGAGGGATCTCACGTACACAACCCACTGCCTTTATATACTACATATCGGTAAACATTTAAATACCAGCGTAGTGGGCTCGTAGGGTTTAAATTTCAAAGATTGAATTTTGCATTGTATCTGTTTGATAGACTAAGTTCCATGACTGTCTTCTAGCATATACTTTCTGCGTTTGGCCATGCCCCTTGGCTGACTTGGTTTACCCCTGCTGCTACTGTAGATGGATATGCGACCTATCTGTAGCTCTGTCACTGCTGTGGGGCTCAAAACCTCCCTCAGCTGAACTGTGTGACTCAACTGAGGGTTCTTTGCCACCGCATGCTTTCTAGAAGACCTTTATATTTCATCAATGAGATATAAATTGAATTTTGCCAGGTTTAACTTCACATTGATATTGTCTAGTATACCAAGTTTATGCGTGTAACAGTTTATTGCTAAGGTTTCCTATGCTGCCATTTGTGTATGACTGTTTATCTCCCTATTTATTAACTAGAGGCACCCGTTTAATTCTTAGGCTCCTAACATGTCTTACCCCTACCAATATTTAACTTAGGACGTGCTAAATCTCCACGCCAGAAGACACTAAATAAATTACCCATAATTGGCTTAACACCATACTATCATTACATTTGGGTGGGCGATCTATTCTGGGCGCTCATCTCTAACCCTTCTCTTTATTAATACACTAGGTGTCCTCTCTTGCTGTCCCATAACCTCTCCCCCCCCCCCCCCCACATAAAGTGCCTCTCGTTAGAAGAGGACTACCTAAGCGGTTTGTCTTGCCGATACTGCACTATCCACCACCCTTTTATCTTACACAACTATATAATTTTGTGTCAGACACTCATTACAACTTGACGTAGCTTCACACCCTTCCCCCACTTCCCTTCTCCCTTCCCCTTTTTTTTTCTCTCTTCCTTGAACTTCCTCCTTTTTATTCACTTTAAACATGGCCTTGTCATTTACTTCCCATAATGTTTGGGGCCTTAACACCCCCAATAAGCGCATTAGACTTCTGCGGCACCCCAATCAGGCAAAATCCCAGATAATTTTCCTTCAGGAGACCCACTGGGTAGATGGCTCCCTCATTCCCCTCAAATCCAAACAATTCCCAGTTGTTGAGGCTTCATCTTTTGTGAATAAATCAAGAGGGGTAGCAATATTAATCCATAAGAACATTCTGTTTGAGAAGATTAATGCGCATGCGGACCCCCAGGGGCATTTCTTGATCTTAAACTGCAGGCTCCCCAGAAACACGGGCCCTCAAGCTCCATCCTTGGGCCCCATACAATTAGTTTTTGCAAACATAAGGCTAGATTACAAGTGGTGCACTAACAGTTGTGTGCAAGCGGAAAGGGCTTTATCGCAGCTTTTTGCACGTGTTTGTTTTCTTGCTCATATTAAAAGTTTAAAGTTAATGCGATCGCTTGAGCGCAATTGAAGTTAACACAGTTTGGGGAAGCGGGACCTCAGAGCTTTGCTTAGCTGTTGCACGTAACAAATAAGTGTCACAAAACACGTCTAAATATGTATATGTATGTATGTATGTGTGTTTATATGTGTGTACATATGTATTTATGTACTTATATGTGTATTTACAGGCATACATACACATATAAACACATAAATACATATGTACACACATATAGACATATATAGAAGTGCATTGGAGCCCTTTGCAGTAAAGTAGATGAAAACATGTAAAATCATATTCATGCAATATTCAGATTTCATAAAGGTTTAACTATGTATTTACTGTAAATATTTCACATTCCAATGTTCTGCACATAGGGGAATCTAAATAGATACATCTATATATATCAGTATAAATCTATACCTACATATAATCATGTATATATATATATATATATTTATATATATATATATATATATATATATATAGGTATAAATATATATTTGTGCAAAAAAACATTAGATATATATAGAGATATGTATTTATGAATAAATAGAACATATTATTCTATCTGAAGAACATTGTAATGTGAAATATTCATATTTTAGTGTCATATTTTAGCACACTTGAGAATATGGGATTGGGTTTGCGTGCGAGTAGGGTGGAGTTTTTTCCACTTTTTTGCTCCATTGACATCTATGGGGGAATAGGTTATTGCGCGCGATATTGTTTGGGTTTTTACGTGCGTTGGGTTAACGTACAAGCGAAAGCTGTTTACTTTCAACTCATAATACGAGTGCAACCCGATGCGCGCAAAAAGTGGGATCTTAAAATAGCGCTCCACTTGTAATCTGGCCCATAATATGTTGTTCTGATATGTTAAGAAATGATATGTCTATTAATTAAACCAAGGCCTGATTAATAAAGCCAGCTACATTAAATGTCTAACCCCGTAATATGATCCCCCTACCCCGCTGCCACCTACATTAAAATGATTACCCCCTAATGTGAGCCCCTACCCCGCCACCACCTACATTAACTATATTACCCCCTAATATGATCCCCCTACACCGCCGCCACCTATATTAAATTTATTAAACCCTAATCTAATCCCCCTACACCGCCGCCACCTATATTAAATTTATTAACCCCTAATCTAATCCCCCTACACCGCCGCCACCTATATTAAATTTATTAACCCCTAATCTAATCCCCCTACATCGCCGCCACCTATATTAAATATATTAACCACTAAACCTAAGTCTAACCCTAACACCCCCTAACGTAATTATTATTAAAATAAATCTAAATAATATTAATAATATTAACTAAATTATTCCTATTTAAATCTAAATACTTACCTATAAAATAAACCCTAACGGCTAGATTTAGAGTTTTGCGGCCAAAGGGGTGCATTAGCTACGCGTAGAGCATAATTTACCGCCACTGCAACTCTCAATACCAGCGGTGCTTACGGACGCGGCCAGCTTAAAAAACGTGCTCGTGCACGATTCCCCCATAGGAAACAATGGGGCCGTTTAAGCTGAAAAAAAACCTAACACCTGCAAAAAAGCAGCGTTCAGCTCCTAACGCACCTCCATTGTTTCCTATGGGGAAACACTTCCTAAATCTGCACCTAACACCCTAACATGTACCCCGAGTCTAAACACCCCTAGCCTTACACTTATTAACCCCTAATCTGCCGCCCCCGCTATCGCTGACCCCTGCATATTATTATTAACCCCTAATCTGCCGCTCCGTACACCGCCGCAACCTACGTTATCCCTATGAACCCCTAATCTGCTGCCCTTAACCCCCGCCGACCCCTATATTATATTTATTACCCCCTAATCTGCCCCCCCCAATGTCACCGCTACATACCTACAATTATTAACCCCTAATCTGCCAACCGGACCTCACCGCTACTCTAATAAATGTATTAACCCCTAAAGCTAAGTCTAACCCTAACACTAGCACCCCCCCTAAGTTAAATATAATTTTATTCTAACTAAATAAAATAATTCTTATTAAATAAATTAATCCTATTTAAAGCTAAATACTTACCTGTAAAATAAACCCTAATATAGCTACAATATAAATAATAATTATATTGTAGCTATTTTAGGATTAATATTTATTTTACAGGCAACTTTGTATTTATTTTAACCAGGTACAATAGCTATTAAATAGTTAATAACTATTTAATAGCTATCTAGTTAAAATAATTACAAAATTACCTGTAAAATAAATCCTAACCTAAGTTACAATTAAACCTAACACTACACTATCAATAAATTAATTAAATACAAATACCTACAAATAAATACAAATAACTACACTAACTAAAGTACAAAAAATAAAAAAATATTACAACAATTTTAAGCTAATTACACCTACACTAAGCCCCGTAATAAAATAACAAAGCCCGAGGGGGGCGGAGCCAGCTACTGAAGCAACCAGACGTGCTCTTGGAAAGCTCCTGGCTTTTGGCTAAAATTATTGCAAATAAATTATATTTCAAAGCTTGAAATCAATCTGTTGTTCAGCTGAGCATTAATCTTAACTGCTCCACATTTAAAGCAAGAAGGGATTGATCATTATTGAGCTATTTCTACGAAAACTTTATGTTTTGCTAAGCCACGAGGAGCTTCTGGACACAGTTTACATATGGCTGCGTTGACCGCTATAGACGCTCTACAAACATGGGATTTGAACATGCAGAGACTCCTAGAGAAACATTACCGGAACATAACTGAAGACTTAATGTCAATGCTGTACTGCTTATCGGAGCCGCAAGAAGAGGAGCTCAAGTGTACAGTACAGGCGCTATCTGGAGGAAGCTATGATACTGCGGAGGCCCCTTCTATATGGAGACCGGAGGTTGAGCCAAGTTTAGCTCCGCTGCTTCTAACAGGCAGCGAATCGGGTCAGACCCAAGTTGCTCCCTCTCACACTAATCGTGGGAATTGCCCCAGTACCCAGACCCCAGAGGATGCTACTGAAGGGTGGCGTGGGAAGACCCAGCTGAAGTCGAGCGATCTGAGTGAAAACATGGCCGTATGGAAGTTGGCTTACTTACCCTGCCACGAGCGGGTGTCACATGGCCCATTACCGAAGGCTGGTATTTCTTGCCGGATAAGGAAAGAACTAGCCCTTTTGTTGGACGCCCAGATGTTCCATGCTGGAGCGGAGTGCAGGCTTTCCCATCAGAGCTGTGTCGCATCTGCTGTAGGAGGGAGAATGGTCTCTGTTCTTTGTGCGCTGCCCCTTTCTGGAACATTAACTGCAGAGTCACGCCATATTAGAATGGGAATCGGCTAATCTCTCTCTTTTTTTTTTACACAGCCCCTAGCCGGTCTCCTATGTGACTCAGGTATTTACTGGGGATTGACAGCCCTTCAAGTTGTAGACTGTGATATGAATAGACTTTTTTTTTTCTTATGGAACTCTCTTAGCATCGGACAATGCTATAAATTGGGTCATCATTTCCCTACAGATATATCTTACTTTTCAGGGGGAAAATATAATAAATAGTTCTGAGATGGGTGTTTTATTAATGTTGTTTTTCACGAGTTAACTAGCTGCAACAGTCTCAATTATAATTATGAAAGCATGACATAGTCGCACACGCACTTGCAGACATGCAAGACTTTACTCTCAACTCCATTTCTGTCTCCGTTATAGTACCCAGCTAATACAATTGGGTTTATAGACTTAGGTTTATTGCTATTACAGTTTTGTATTATTGAGCCGTTAGAATATGTAAACTGGCCAGTGTTGGAATCTTGGGCTAACCCCTTAAGTTTGACATCTCTCTGCACTGTCCTATTCCCTACAAGTTAACATTAATAGCGACCTGTTTTAAACGCTTACTGTGATGTTAGTTCAGCAGCAACAGAGACTTGTTGCTTAATATCAGGGTCTTGGTTGCATATAAATACTTAACAGTCTGACACCACAGACTGAGCTAGCACTTTAGTGATAATGATCTGTATGACAAGGCTCTTAGTCGCTAATTTAAAAACCTGACTAATTGTTCCATTTTGTTTACTTCCTAAATGTTTTCCTCTTTAGATGTGTTTAAGGTGCTGCCTGAGAAAGTTAATTGTTCTATAATTATATGTTTTACTTAGATATATAGAAAATATGTCTCCCCATGCTATTTTTCTCTGCCCATGCTATAATTGTGGGAATTGCCTATTATATGATGTACATGTCAGGACGCCAGAAAAATCTTCTATTGGCTCTCTCATTCTAGACCAAACATTACAAAGTGTGATCTCACTAATGCTTATATGTGGCAACGTATTAAGTTTATTAGTTAAATGTTTTTAGCCTAACCTAACATGACTCTATGTTATCCTAAAATGCCTCAACTAACTCTCTCCATTCTTAACTATGTGTAGTAGTTAGGGCTCAGTTAATAATGAGAAGTAGGTGCTGCTTATAGTATATATGTTATATGAGACTGCAAATTGCTCTAGATAAGATTTATGGTATGAAATTTTTATTGTTTGGGTTTGTTTAACCAGGCTTACCTATAGTTCTCCAATAGTTTATATACTCATGGAGGTAAGCATACACTCTAAACTTGTTGTAAAAATTAATAGCATTTATTTAGATCAAGTTATATTAACCAGTTATAACAGGAAGACTAGGCCTCCCTTGATTAGACATACCTCTATTTATTGCAATAAGGTTGTCTTTTACCTATAACTATAAAGCATCATACCTTTAGTATAATTCTAAAATACTCCCGAATATTACCCTGCAGTGGTAAACTTTGAACTACCTTGATCGTCTGGTCCCATATATATACCTCTTGGGACACTTGGTGTATATTTTGTATTAAACGCTTTCCTGGAGGGGAGAACTCTAATATCCATAATAGCCTGAAATAAATCCATGTTCAGTTTGTTGCTTATAAGTTAACCCAGCATACTGTATTATATCCTGCTAGTTCCTATATATATGGCTCCGTCCCCCTCACCCCTTTCCCTATGCGTATAGCGGTGCTTACCCGCTGAATATCCCCCACCCCCCTATTAACCTCAGCCCAAGAGTGGCTGATATTTATGTTAACCCTCCACAGACTGATATTTTGGTCTTAGGTAAAATACTATTAGAATGCGGAGCTCATACGCTGATAATATATTATAAAATGAAGTTTTATTTAATCTCGCCCAAGATACTGTCTATCTTCAAAATCAGATTTCAAAATGTATTTTCTCTTGCTATATAAGCCTATTGCTTTCTCAACAATGCCTATGTATAGACAATGTATTAATCTCTATGTTGTAACTTTGGCCTGTGGGCGAGTTCTTGTTGTGATAATATGTGTCTAAACTTCAATAAAAAAATAATTTTCAAAAAAAAAAAATAACAAAGCCCCCCAAAATAAAAAAATGCCCTACCCTATTCTAAAATAAAAATTGAAAAGCTCTTTTACCTTACCAGCCCTTAAAAGGGCCTTTTGTGGGGCATGCCCCAAAGAAAACAGCTCTTTTGCCTGTAAAAAAAACCATACAATACCCCCCCCCAACATTACAACCCACCACCCACATACCCCTAATCTAACCCAAACCCCCCTTAAATAAACCTAACACTAAGCCCCTGAAGATCTTCCTACCTTATCTTCACCACGCCGGGTATCACCAATCCGTCCAGAAGAGGGTTCAAAGTCTTCCTCCTATCCGGGCGATGTCTTCATCCAAGCGGGGGCTGAAGAGGTCCATCATCCGGCTGAAGTCTTCATCCAAGCGGGGGCTGAAGAGGTCCATCATCCGGCTGAAGTCTTCATCCAAGCGGGGGCTGAAGAGGTCCATCATCCGGCTGAAGTCTTCTATCAAGCGGCATCTTCAATCTTGTTTCTTCCGGATCCATCTTCATCCCGCCGACGTGGAACAACCTTCCTCCACAACGAACTCCCGACGAATGAAGGTTCCTTTAAGGGATGTAATTCTTTTGAATTTTATTGGATTCTATTGGCTGATCGGAACAGCCAACAGATTGCAAGCTCAATCTGATTGGCTGATTGGATCAGCCAATCGGATTGAACTTGAATCTGATTGGCTGATTCCATCAGCCAATCAGAATTTTCCTACCTTAATTCCGATTGGCTGATAGAATCCTATCAGCCAATCGGAATTCGAGGGACGCCATCTTGGATGACGTCCCTTAAAGGAACCTTCATTCGTCGGGAGTTCGTCGTGGAGGAAGGATGTTCCGCGTCGGCGGGATGAAGATGGATCCGGAAGAAAGAAGATTGAAGATGCCGCTTGATAGAAGACTTCAGCCGGATGATGGACCTCTTCAGCCCCCGCTTGGATGAAGACTTCAGCCGGATGATGGACCTCTTCAGCCCCCGCTTGGATAAAGACTTCAGCCGGATGATGGACCTCTTCAGCCCCCGCTTGGATGAAGACATCGCCCGGATAGGAGGAAGACTTCGGACCCTCTTCTGGACGGATCGGTGATACCCGGCATGGTGAAGATAAGGTAGGAAGATCTTCAGGGGCTTAGGTTTATTTAAGGGGGGTTTGGGTTAGATTAGGGGTATGTGGGTGGTGGGTTGCAATGTTGGGGGGGGTATTGTATGGTTTTTTTTTTACAGGCAAAAGAGCAGAATTCTTTGGGGCATGCCCCGCAAAAGGCCCTTTTAAGGGCTGGTAAGGTAAAAGAGCTTTTCAATTTTTATTTTAGAATAGGGTAGGGCATTTTTTTTTGGGGGGCTTTGTTATTTTATTAGGGGGCTTAGAGTAGGTGTAATTAGCTTAAAATTTTAATATTTTTATAATGTTTGTAAATTATTTTTTTATTTTTTGTAACTTAGTTCTTTTTTTATTTTTTGTACTTTAGTTAGTGTATTTATTTGTATTTATTTGTAGGTATTTGTATTTAATTTATTTAATGATAGTGTAGTGTAAGGTTTAATTGTAATTTAGGTTAGGACTTATTTTACAGGTAATTTTGTAATTATTTTAACTAGGTAGCTATTAAATAGTTATTAACTATTTAATAGCTATTGTACCTGGTTAAAATAAATACAAAGTTGCCTGTAAAATAAATATTAATCCTAAAATAGCTACAATATAATTATTATTTATATTGTACCTATATTAGGGTTTATTTTACAGGAAAATATTTAGCTTTAAATAGGAATAATTTATTTAATAAGATTTATTTTATTTTGTTAGATAAAAATTATATTTAACTTAGGGGGGTGTTAGGGTTAGGGTTAGACTTAGCTTTAGGGGTTAATACATTTATTAGAGTAGCGGTGAGGTACGGTCGGCAGATTAGGGGTTAATAATTGTAGGTAAGGTAGCGGCGACGTTGGGGGGGGCAGATTAGGGGTTAATAAATATTATGTAGGTGTCGGCGGTGTTAGGGGCAGCAGATTAGGGGTACATAGGGATAATGTAGGTTGCGGCGGTGTGCGGTCGGCAGATTAGGGGTTAAAAAAATTTAATAGAGTGGCGGCAATGTGGGGGGGCCTCGGTTTAGGGGTGCATAGGTAGTTTATGGGTGTTAGTGTACTTTAGAGCACAGTAGTTAAGAGCTTTATGAACCGGCGTTAGCCCAGAAAGCTCTTAACTCCTGGCTTTTCTCTGCGGCTGGAGTCTTGTCGTTAGATTTCTAACGCTCACTTCAGCCAAGACTCTAAATACCGGCGTTAGAAAGATCCCATTGAAAAGATAGGATACGCAATTGACGTAAGGGGATCTGCGGTATGGAAAAGTTGCGGCTGGAAAGTGAGCCTTAGACCCTTTCCTGACTGACTCTAAATACCAGCGGGCGGCCAAAACCAGCGTTAGGACCCCCTAACGCTGGTTTTGACGGCTAACGCAGAACTCTAAATCTAGGCGTAAGATAGCTACAATAAAATTAATAATTACATTGTAGCTATTTTAGGGATTATATTTATTTTACAGGTAACTTAGTATTTATTTTAACTAGGTACAATAGCTATTAAATAGTTAATAACTATTTAATAGCTACCTAGTTAAAATAATTACCATTCTATTGGCTGATTAGAATAACCAATAGAATTACAGTAGCTCTTATTCTATTGGCTATTCAAATCAGCTTATAGAATTAAAGTAGCTCTCATCCGATTGGCTGATTTGAATTTGAAGGCTCAAATCAGTCAATAGGACGCCATTTTTAATCGCGTACCTTGAATTCCTATTCAGTGTACGGCGGCGATCGTATGAAGAGGATCCTCCACGCTCCATGGCTCCGGTCTTCAGTTCCAGCATCACAGATCTTCAGTTCCTGCATCGCCAGTCTTCAGTTCCAGAGACGACGGTCTTCAGCTCCACGGTCTTCAACTCCTCCGCTCCGCGCCGGCTGGTTCCTGGAAGAAGAAGAGGTCACTGCCTGGAAGAAGACTTCTCCGCCGGTCTTCAGGACAGGTAAGGACCACTTGAGGGTTAGACTTAGGTTTTTTTAAGGGGGGATCGGGTGGGTTTTAGAGTAGGGGTGTGTGGGTGGTGGGTTGTAATGGGGGGTGTTCTTTTTTTTCACAGGTAAAAGAGCTGATTACTTTGGGGCAATGCCCCACAAAAGGCCCTTTTAAGGGTTGGTAATAGAGCTGATTACTTTTGTAATTTAGTTTAGGGTAGGGACATTTTTTTATTTTGGGGGGCTTTGTTATTTTATTAGGGGGCTTAGATTAGGTGTAATTAGCTGAAATTCTTGTAATCTTTTTTATTTTTTGTAATTTAGTGTTTTTTGTAATATAGTTTAGTGTATTTAATTATATTTTAGTTTAGACAATTGTAGTTTATTTAATTAATTTATTGAAGTGTAGGTGTATTTGTAACTTAGGTTAGGACTTATTTTACAGGTAATTTGGTAATTATTTTAACTAGGTAGCTATTAAATAGTTATTAACTATTTAATAGCTATTGTACCTAGTTAAAATAAATACCAATTTACCTGTAAAATAAATATAAACCCTAAAATAGCTACAATATAATTATTAATTATATTGTAGCTATCTTAGGGTTTATTTTATAGGTAAGTATTGAGATTTAAATAGGAATTATTTAGTTAATATTATTAATATTATTTAGATTTATTTTAATAATAATTAAGTTAGGGGGTGTTAGGGTTAGACTTAGGTTTAGTGGTTAATATATTTAATATAGGTGGCGGCGGTGTAGGGGGCTCAGATTAGGGGTTAATAATTTTAATATAGGTGGCGGCTATGTAGGGGGATTAGAATAGGGGTTAATAATTTTAATATAGGTGGCGGCGGTGTAGGGGGATTAGATTAGGGGTTAATAATTTTAATATAGGTGGCGGCAGTGTAAGGGGGTCAGATTAGGGGATAGTACATATAATATAGGTGGCGGCGGGGTAGGGGGCTCACATTAGGGGTTCATGTAGTTAAAATAGGTGGTGGCGGGGTAGGGGGCTCACATTAGGGGGTAATGTAGTTAAAATAGGGGGCGGCGGGGTAGGGGGCTCACATTAGGGGTTCATGTAGTTAAAATAGGTGGCGGCGGGGTAGGGGGCTCACATTAGGGGGTAATGTAGAAAAAATAGATGGCGGCGGGGTAGGGGGCTCACATTAGGGGGTAATGTAGTTAAAATAGGTGGCGGCGGGGTAGGGGGCTCACATTAGGGGGTAATGTAGTTCAAATAGGTGGCGGCGGGGTAGGGGGCTCACATTAGGGGGTAATAATTTTAATATAGGTAGCAGCGGTGTAGGGGGGTCACATTAGGGGGTTAGACATTTAATGTAGCTGGCGGCGGGGTCCGGGAGCGGCGGTTTAGGGGTTAAGCACTTTATTAAAGATTACGGTGGGGGATTGCGGTTGACAGGTAGATAGACATTGCACATGCGTTAGGTGTTAGGTTTTATTTTGCAGGTAGTTTAGGGAGTTACGGGGCTCTAATATTCAGCATAAGGCTTACTATGCCTGCAATTTGTGGCGCAGTGAAAATGGAGTAAGATTTCTCCATTTTCGCCACGTAAGTCCTTACGCTGTATATTGGATACCAAACTGCGCGGGTTTGGTATACCAGTCTATGGGCCAAAAAACTACGGCCGAAGGCAGAAATATACGAGCTTAACTTCTATGTTACGCTGTATATGTGATACCAAACCCGCGCAAAATTTGGAGTTGCCGGCTTTTGCGGGCGACGCTGCATATCGGATCGGGCCCCTGGTTCACATAACCAAAAAATAATAAATTTGTTACTTTAAAAGGCAACCACAAGTGATTAGCTTAACTGATCAAAATAAGGAATCTATAAATATAAAAGTAGAAACCTAAAGAGTATTAGCAACACAGTTTCATAATGGTTTGTTTTATACTTTTGAGTTGAGGTAATTACTTTGAGATACTTTAATGTGGTACGGTGGGAAGAAACCCTATTAAAGTGATGGTAAATCCAAGCGTATAACAAAAGCTAGGATTTACCATCACTAAAAATCAAGTGGAGTTTAAGTGATCATATATGTGAAAAAGGGTGCTAATCTCACCATGTTTGTGCCGTTGCACATTGCTAAACTCAGTGGCTCTTGACGCCCACAGCACTGCACTCTTCTACCAATGAGGTGATGCTTGCATCTCTAAACCAATAGCCGGGCGTGCATACAGAACACTGTCAGTTGCCCCGCACGGCTATTGGTTTAGAGGTTCAAACCTCACCTCATTGAAGGAGAGCGCTGTGCCGTGGGCGACTGGAGCCACTGAGTTTAGTGATTTTTAGTGATGATCACTTTAAGTTTCTGCTGGTCCCATTCTCTACATTACCCTGCCTTCTTTTTCATTTAAAAGGAGGGTACATACCATGAAATTTTAGTATAAAAGGTTTAGTTATGCATCGCAAAACAACTTTGCAATATGTTTTTAGTATTTATTTTGCCCCATTATCATGTCATTTAGCTCTGAAAATTGTGGCTTTTCTAATTATCAGTACATAAAAAAGCGCACTGCAGACTTCTCATGGCCATCCCTGCCACATATGTTTAACTAATTGGATTTAACAGATAAGAACGGCAAACTACTACTAACATAATAACCATGGCTAGCCTTGTAGGCTACTGACTCAAGCCCAGATTGGCTTCTCCAAATAAGGCAAGTGCTGGATAGAGTATGGTAAGTGAAAAACAACTGCAGTAAACAAAATAGATGTTATAAAAATAAATTTTTATACTTGGATAAATGTCTTTAATTACAAGGTGTTTACTGTCCCTTTAAGTCAGTCTTCCATCTTATCTTGGCCTGATCATATAGCATTCGTTAGTATGGTGAGAAATATCATGTTGATCCTTGCATGGGCAGCTTTCACAGAATTCTACAAGATAAGGGGCTAATCTTGATGGCTGACTTCCTTCCTTAGAAAGTCATGAAATTCTGTTGAATGCAGAATCTCACGGGGGAGAGCGAATGTGACAGGCAGCACCTGTCACTAATAGCAATATTTTTTTTTATGCATAGGCAAATTAAATTTTGTTTGGTGAGACAAAACAGCAAGACTTGCAGGTGTAACATGCTTAGGCGATTCCAATAACAAGGTAACTTCATACAAGCAGAGGGACCTCCCCATGTTCAAATCAATCGCCAAGGCTGAAAGACCCATTTTACAATAGAAACATTAAAAAGTAACCCTTTGATTTTTACTTTTTGATTATGAAATTAGTTTATTAAATTAATATGTTTTTCACTCAAAAGTAACAAAATAATTTCACACATAAAGGACCATTATAGTCAAAAAATTACTTACTCTGAGAGCATAAGATTTTAAACAAGTTTCCATTTGACTTTCATTATCAAATCTGCTTTACTCTCTTGATATACTTTGTTGAAGGAGCAGCAATACATTACCAGGAACTAGGTGAACCCATTGGGTGAGTCATTGTCAAGAGGCATATATGTGCAGCCACCATTCATCAGTTAGCTTCCAGTAACGCATTGCTGCTCCTGAGCCTACCTAGGTATGCTTTTCAACAAAGGATACCAAATGAACAACGCAAATTAGATAACAGAAGTAAATTGGAAACTTGTTTAAAATGACATGTTCTATCTGAATGATGAAATAACAGTTTTGGGTTTTATGTTCCTTTAACTTGTATATATTGATTTAGTATAGATGTAACATCATGTATTTTTTCTTGTTATTGATCTACGCATAATTTAAGATCCCGTATTTCTTTAACCAAAAATCCAAAATGCATTGTTCTTGTTAAACAGTTTCTAAACTATTGCCTCATCTCTTGAATGTTGCTATTATAACATTTTTCTGAAAGAAGAAAGCTCCTAGACCCCAGGACCCCCTGCTGATTTTACTGACCAGCTGGCTAAAATTGTACCAAAATGAAGTTAAAATGAGCTCATATTATTTTTTTTCCAATGTTTTTTGCACAAATTAGCATTTAATCCATTTATGTTAATTTATGCAATTTGTTTGTGCTTTGGACAGCTTAAAGGGACTTAATACACCAACATTTTCTTTCATGGTTTGAATAGAACATACAATTTTAAACAACTTTCCAACTTCTATTTTAAAATTTGCTTCGTTCTCTTGTTATTCTTTGCTGAAGGAAGAACATTAAACTACTGGCAACTAGCTGAATGCACCTAGTTAGCCAATCACAAGAGACAAATGTGTGCAGGCACCAATCAGCAGTTAGCTCCCACTAGTGTATGCTATGGGCGTATTCTTTTTCAGCCACGGATACCAAGAGAACAAAGCACATTTGAAAATAGAAGTGAATTTAAAAGTGTCTTAAAATGATATGCTCTATCTGTCAGATAAATTGTGAGTGGCACTGTAAATTTTATATATATATATATATATATATATATATATATATATATATATAAAATTTAATTCATCTATATATGAAACTACTTTGCTATAAAATAGAACTAATCTAAGGCCCCAGACCTATTTATCAATATGGGCCTGAACATGCTCATGACTCTATCTCCTGCTGTTAGGATACACACTACAGGCTGGGTTATCTAAAAAGAACAAAGAAGAAATATTTGTTCCTATTGTAAGACATGAGTTCTGAAGAACTTCTAGGGGTCTTTATTTCATTGCTTAATGAGATTATCTCCAAATGAAATGACTTTCTCCAACCAGATCACAGCATTTCTGTGGTTAGAGTAGACAACCAGTCTACCTATACTCGGGATGACAAGAAAATGTAACTATTTCTCACTTTAGAGTTAATTAATACATGCTGAGTCTCTATACAAAAATATAGACTCTGGTGCCCATTTATCAAGCTCCGTATGGAGCTTGAGGGCTTGTGTTTCTGGCGAGTCTTCAGGTCTAAAGACCGCTGCTCCATAACCTGTCCTCCTGCTCTGAGGTGGCGGACAGACATCGCCGCAATTCAACCCGATCGAATACGATCGGGTTGATTGACACCCCCCTGCTAGCGGCTGATTGGCCGCAAATCTGTAGGGGGCGACGTTGCACCATCAGTTCACAAGAGCTGCTGATGCAATGCTGAATGCGGAGAGCGTGTTGCTGTCTGCATTCAGTGATGTCTTCTGACGAACCTGATCCGCTGATCAGATCATGTCGGACAGACACATAATAAATAGGCCCCTATGAGTCTATACTGAATGTAACAAAGGAACTACAAATAAAATTGTGATTTTAAAGTTTAAATTGTTTATGTAACATTCATATACACCTAGATTACAAGTTGTGTGCTAAACCCGGTGCGTAAGTAACGCTAAAAATTTAGCGGTACTGCACTTTCCATAGCGTTGCCATTACAAGATACAAAAAAACCTTCTTGTGTTGTGCAATATGGTGTGATAAGCTCCATACTGCACAAAAGTCAAGTCCTGACTTGACGTGCTCATGCA
The DNA here is from genome assembly GCF_027579735.1 of Bombina bombina. NCBI lineage: Eukaryota > Metazoa > Chordata > Amphibia > Anura > Bombinatoridae > Bombina > Bombina bombina. The sequence goes on from NC_069499.1 coordinate 391,269,522, forward strand.
CGTATAGCCCCATAGACATCAATGGAGAAAAAGTGTTAGAAAAAACTAATACCTGCGATTGCGGAATGGCGATAGCTACAATGCATTCCACATTGATGACTATGGAGACAAGAAGGTTATGTAAAAACCCAACACCCTAAGATAAACCCATAGTCTAAATATCCCTAATCTGACGCCCCCGACATCGCTAACACTAAATAAAGTTATTACCCCTAATCCACCGCTCTCGTCATCGCCAACACTAAATAAAGTTATTAACCCCTAATTTGCCGCCCCCGACATCGCCAACACTAAAGTTATTAACCCCTAATCTGCCGCCCCCCCCAACATCGCCAACACTAAATACGCCAACACGCCGTCAACGACATCGCCGACACTAAAGTTATTAACCCCTAATCCGCCGCCCCCACATTGCAAACAATAAACTAAATCTATTAATCCCTAAACCACGAAACACCCACATTGCATTTACTAAAATAAACCTATTAACCCCTAAACCACCAAACACCCACATAGCGACAAACTAAATTAAACTATTAATCCCTAAACCGCCAAACACCCACATCGCATATAATAAAATAAACCTATTAAACCCTAAACCACCAAACACCCACATCGCAACAAACTAAATTAAACTATTAACCCCTAAACCTAACACCCCCTAACTTTAAATTAAAATTTACAATATAACTACCTTCAAATAAATAAAAACTTACCGAAAAAATAAAAAAAAAATTGGGCTTCAACTATAAATACACCTAATATTACTATTTTAACAAAATAAAATATACCAAAAATAAAAAATCTAAATTACAAAATTGAAAAATCCTAACACTACAAAAAAAAAATAACATTACAAAAAAAAGTCTAATTATGAAAAATAAAAAAATCTAAGATTACAAAAAATAATAAACAAAATTATCCAAAATAAAAAAAATTAAAGCTAATCTAATACCCCTAAAAAACAAAAAAACCACCCCAAAATAAAAAAAACAACCTAATCTAACACTAAACTACCAATAGCCCTTAAAAGGGCCTTTTGTAGGGCATTGCCCTAAAGTAAATTATCTCTTTTTTGAAAAATTATTACAAAGTCCCCCCTTAACAATTACAACCCCCCCCCCCCCCGCCAACCCAAAACCCCAAAATAAAAAAGACCTAACTAAAATAAACCTAAGCTACCCATTATCCCTTAAGGGGCATTTGTATGGGCATTGCCCTTAAAATGTCAATCAGCTCTTTTGCTGCCCATTAAAAAAAAAGGCCCTAATCTAAAAAAAATAAAAACAGCCCAAAAAAAATAAAAACTAACACTAACCCCCAAAAATGTACCCATTTTATATTAGGGTACCTGGCATTCCTATTGGCTGAAAATTTCAAATCAGCAAATAGGAATGCTGCTTAAATCCTATTGAAACATAGATATTGACGGCAGATAAGAGCCATAGGCCCAGCAAGTCTACCTGATATTACCTAAAAGTATAAACTTATCTAGTTCGTAGGATAGACTTATGCTTGTTCCAGGCATTTTTAAAGTCCCCCACAGTGTTTTTTTATTACTACCTCTTGAGGAAGTTTATTCCATAAATCAATCACTCTTTCTGTAAAGAAGTGCTTCCTCAAGCTCATTCTTCATTAGCTCATTCTCCCCTGTTACTGAGGAAGAAGTTTCGGCACTTATACTGAGCTCTCACCTCACTACCTGTCCCCTTGACCCTATCCCCTCACAGCTACTCCCCCTCACAGCTACTCCCCTCCCTCTCTGCTTACCCTTACCCCTATACTCACACACATTTTCAACCTCTCCCTCAGCACCGGTTTATTTCCCTCATCTCTGAAACATGCACTGGTCACACCTATCCTCAAAAAACCTTCCCTTGATCCTACCTCCCCATCCAACTACCACCCTATTCCCCTCCTCCCTCTTGCCTCAAAGCTTCTCGAAAAACTAGTATATGCACGTCTATCCCACTTCCTTACATTAAACTCCCTCCTTGACCCACTGCAATCTGGATTTCGTCCCCATCACTTCACAGAGACAGCAATTGTTAAGGTTACCAACGACCTACTTACAGCAAAATCAAAAGGCAACTTCTCTCTGCTTATACTCCTTGATGTGTCTGCAGCCTTTGACACTGTTGACCACCCTCTTTTGCTCCAAACCCTCCAATCCTTCGGCATCTGTGACACAGCCCTCTCGTGGCTCTCTTCCTACCTGTCAAACCGTACCTTTAGTGTAGCCTTCTCTGGGGCCTCCTCTGCCCCGTCACCACTTTCTGGGAGTACCGCAAGGCTCTGTCCTCGGTCCCCTTCTCTTCTCAATCTACACGTCATCACTAGGTTCCCTAATAAAGTGCCACAGTTTCCAATATCATTTGTTTGCCGACGACACCCAAATCTACTTCTCTGCACCAGACCTATCTCCTTCCTTGCTAACCCGTGTCACTAACTGTCTTTCTCACATCTCTTCCTGGATGTCCACTTACTACCTCAAGCTAAATCTCTCCAAAACTGAGCTCCTTATTTTCCCCCCTTCTTCCAAAATCTCCAACCCCAATCTCTCTATAACTGTTGAAAACTCCATCATTACCTCTACCCCACAAGCCCAATGTCTTGGGGTCACATTTTACTCAGATCTTTCTTTCACTCCTCACATTCAGTCATTGGCTAAAAAACATCTCTAAAATTAGACACTTCTTGCACAAGACACAACTAAGATTTTAATCCACTCTCTATCCTAGTAAGTTTTATTTTTTAGACCATGTACCATTTTGGTAGCCCTCCTTTGCACAGATTCAAGTTTTTTAATATTCTTCTGAAGATATGGCCTCCAGAACTGCACACAATACTCAAGAAGAGACCTAACTAATGATCTATAAAGTGGCATAAGAACCTTACTATTTCTGCTGCAAATACCTCTACCAATACATCCAAGCATTCTGCGGGCCTTACTTGCTGCACTACTACATTGTTTACTAAGTTTTAAATAATTTGAAATAATAAGTCCTGTTCCTCATTTGTAACAGTCAGTAAAGTGTCATTGAGTCTGTAATTAACATTTGGATCTTTCTTCCCTAAATGCATTATTTTACACTTTGCTGTGTTAAACTTTAGATCCCAGTCATTTGTCCAATCCTCCAATTGTTGTATATCACTTCTCATTTTGTCTACCCCCCCCCTGGAACATCCACTCTGTTACAAATTTTTGTATCATCTGCAAACCCACATACTTTCCCCTGTAGCCCTTTGCTGATATCACAGATAAATATGTTAAACAAAACAGGCCCCAGAACTGACCGATGAGGAACACCACTAGTAACAGCCCCCTCTTCTGAATGTACTCCATTTACTAAGACACTTTGTTTTGTGTCCTTAAGCCAGCATTCCACCCAGTTCACAATTTTTGAGTCTAGTTTGTGTGATACAGTTTGTGAATAAGTTTGTTATGTGGGACGGTGTCAAATGCTTTACTGAAATCTACTGATATGAAATTTACTGATATGCTACATCAACTGCTCCACCCTTGTCTAATACTTGTGTTACATAATCAAAGAAGTAAATTAGATTAGTCTGACATGATCTCCCTTTTAAGAGGCTTTCCATTAATTTCCCTACTACTGAAGTTAAACTAACTGGCCTGTAGTTACCAGATTCTTCCCTACTGCTCTTTTTATGAAGATGTATTACATTTGCTATTCTCCAATCATCTGTTACAGCTCATGTTAATAGTGACTAATTAAACAGATCAGTTAATGAGACAATAAGCACTGATCAAAGTTCTTTTAAAACCCTTGGATGAATATTAGCAAGACCCCCTGCCTTTTAAACATTTAATTTTGATAATGCTAACAAAACCTCATCCTCTGTAAAAAGATTAGTGTTAATCTTGTTCTATTTTTTGTAGAATTCCTTAATGTAGACATTCTATCTTCACAATCTTTTGTTCAATTCAGTCAATAGCATTTAAGCAGCTATTGACTGATTTGAAATTTTCAGGCAATAGGAATGCAAGATACCCCAATATTAAATGTGTACCTTGCATTCAATCTTCAGTGTGCAATGGATGATCGCATAAAGAGGAGGCTCTACATAGGATGTCAGTGCCATTGACAATCCTACACCGCTCAGCGTGGCATCAGCTCCACGACCCCTGGATGAAGATGGAAGATGGCTCAGCAATACAGGGATGAAGAATGAAGATGGATCCGTCTGGAAGAAGACCTACACCTCCTGACTTCAGGAATGGTGAGTACCTTTGTCGGGGTTAGTGTTAGTTTTTTGTGTTTTTTTGGGGGGTGTATTTTTTTTTTTTAGATTAGGGCTTTTTTTATTTTTTTAATGGACAACAAAAGAGCTGATTGCCCTTATAAGGGCAATGCCCATACAAATGCCCCTTTAGGGGCAATGGGTAGATTAGATTTTTTAGAGCTAGATGTTTTTTATTTTGGGTGAGTGGGTGTTTTTACTGTTAGGGGTTAATTTGTATTTTTTTATGTAAAAAGAGCTGATTTCTTCAGGGCAATGCCCTACAAAAGGCCCCATTAAAGGCTATTGGTAGTTTAGTGTTTGAAGACTGCGCCCCACCTCTGTGAAGAAGATAGAAGATGGATCCACCTGGATAAAGACTTTTCTCTGTCTGGAAGAAGATGGATGTCCGGACTTCAGTTTAGTGTTCAATTAGGGTTTTTTTTTATTTTGGGGTGGCTTTCTTGTTTTTTATAGGGGTATTAGATTAGGTTTATTTTGGGTAATTTTGTTTATTATTTTTTGTAATCTTAGATTTTTTTATTTTTCGTAAATTTAGAATTTTTATTTTTTGTAATGTTAGTTTTTTGGGTTTTTTCGTAGTGAGGATTTTTTAATTTTGTAAATTATGTTTTTTATTTTTGTTATTTTTTTTTATATATTTTTATTGAGGTATAATTCAAGGCATACACATAAATTTTGTCAACATAAAGCAAGAAAAAATGTTTCACGTAGTGTATATACAGTAAAGTAGACAAAATAAACATTACATGTTAACATGACAGTTTTCATGAACATTTGTATTCAATGCCACGTGAACTATATATCCTTACAATAAAAGCTGAGACCACTTTTTTGAACCTTGTAGTAATATGAAATGATTAACGTTACAGAGGATAGTCTTGAACCAAAGGGACCACTCTTGGGTCCCAAATAACCTAATTTTACCATTTTTTTATTTGTAATATAAATCAAAAGAACAAAGTAATCCTTAAACATCAAACTTTGAACTGTAATATAGGGCCTCTCTTGGACCCTTGGACTGGATGATGAATAGGTTATCATAATAAATATAAGGGAATGCTTAGATAAGGGAGTATTAGTGTAGCATAAAATAAATATCTGGTTTGTTTTCTAATGTCAAATTTATATCAGGCTATGGAGGTTAAACGGCTCCAAGAGGGGTGGGGACTATAAGAGGCTCACCCTCGACAGATCTAATAGGTAACTTTAAGAGCCATTGATCTTATTTATAAGATATCTATATGCATAATAATCCCATCCTTAAATCTTCCCTATTCGAGTAAATATCTAACAATTACATTTGCCAGCAGTAAACAACTTGTAAACATAATGGTAGTATATATAAAGAGCAGATTAATATAAACACCAAAGAAAATACCAATAACTGTATGTGTCAAACAGATATCCGCTAACAAGCATCATCGAGGTGACCATTTAGAAACGTTAGCTAACTGGAGTAAAAAAATTCTTGCAACATAAAATTAAATGCAGTGTCTAGTAAGCTATAGCCTGCATCTGTAAGTGTTCCTTCTTCAGCCCACTCCAATCTTCCAGTATGTATCCACTAGTAAGTAGTATGACCATGGGGCTAGGAAAATTAGCACTCTGAGAGTGTCCGCTATTTTCTGCAGACCGTCCAATATAGCCCTTGTGGCAGACATTATCAAGAGCTTTATCTCCGGTAAGTGAACTATCTGCTCTATTCAAACCCTCTTCCCATGTAAAGCGGCATACACCTCTTTCAAGGCTCTCACCTGGCAAATGTATGTACCCGTCTTTCTTTCACTTTGGGTAGGCTTGCAACAAGGTCCAAATGTGGATTGCGGAGTACAAGGTTAGTAGATTGTGTTATATTTTCCCAATCATTGTCCAGGTAACTTTCCCCAGAGCCTAGTTGTAGAGGCAAGGGTGATGGTGAGTGAGATGTCTTGTAGGATCTGTCAGCAGTGGAAAGAGTCGCGTCAAGTGCCTCTGTAATATCCAGCTCAAATTTGTCTAAGCGTAGAAGTAAAAGTCATGCAAGTGTAATATGCCTGCGTTTTGTTGTAGACGAAGAAATTGCGCAGTATCAGCGTTAAAAAGGATATCAATGCCTTCTCTGTCTTAGGGTTATTCCAAATTTTCCAATGCAACATTAATTATATAGCCAAGTTTAAGTATCCAGGTTCATCTGTTCTCCATTATGTTGCAGTAGGATTTTCCCCAGATGACCGGGAGGAAGTTAAGAGACGATATGAAGGCGCCGCCAAAGTCTTCAACAGTCTAGTGTAGAGATCCTCTTGGTTTAGTAGTCATAATATTTATATTCAACAATACAGTAGGAGTTGGTACACGGTATATTTTATTTCGTTATAATAGTAATGTTAGGTTTATTTATAGTTTAAGCTTATTTTTTTTTATTTCATAGGTAAGTTTTTATTTATTTGAAGGTAGTTATATTGTAACTTTAATTTAAAGTTAGGGGGGTGTTAGGTTTAGGGGTTAATAGTTTAATTTAGTTTGTCACGATGTGGGGGGTCTGCAGTTTAGGTGTTAATAGGTTTAGTTTAGTATTTGCGATGTGGGGGCAGCGGATTAGGGGTTAATTGGTTTATTTTAGTAGTAGCGATGTGGGGGGTTGGCGGTTTAGAGGTTAATAGGTTTATTTAGTGTTGGCGATGTTGGTGGACGGCAGATTAGGGGTTAATAGGTTTAATATAGTATTTGCGATGCAGGGGGATGGTGATTTAGGGGTTAATAGGTAGTTTATGAGTGTTAGTGTACTTTGTAACATTTCTGTTATGAGTTTTGTGAAACATTTTTGTTTCACAAAATCCATAACTACTGGCCTTTGATTGCGGAATGTATCATTACGGTATAAGCTATAATGTTAGTGGAATAGCCAGACCGCATAACCTGTAATACGGGTGAGCTGAATATTTCACACTCAAAAGCTATTTTTTGAGTGCGGAATGGATTGTTGCGGTATAGGCTAAAACGCTAATGGTATAGCCGTACCGTCGCGACTTGTAATACTGGTCAAATTAATATTCTTCTTGCAAAGGCCAATTTTTCAGAGGTATGGCCATACCACAATACTTGTAATCTAGGTCATAGTTAATATACTTTATAAATGTACCTATATATAATTCTAGAATAATCTAAGGCCTAACCCACTATTCTAAATATAAATGGCTTAAATAAATAACTGTATTGATGAACTTAAAATGTTTGACAAATTGTGTTTAGAGTGAGTTACATTTTAGTACAGGTAGCTAATGTACCAATGTATAGAGGTTCTGAAATGACTAATACATACCTAAATCGATTGGACTCTGACTAATATCATAATTATGTTTTATGAACTCAAATATTATTGACAAATGTGCACAAATAACTGTATCTAGCTATATCAAATAGTCAATAAGACTCAAATATATATCTAAAATAATTAATTACAACAGACTTCCACTTATACTTACATGGTTATGTGTATGTGTATGATATACAAATGACTTTAAAGTATAAAAAAATATACTATAAGAATATTAAATGAAATGATACTAAAATCTCCTGATCAACTTATTAATATAATATACTGCTACAATATTAATTCTAATTCCTTCATCACAAGTATACAAATAACTCTCAAATACACCCCTTGAATTCTATGGAAACATACATTACATATGTATATGTGTATTATATATATATATTAGTAGACATACAATTATACACATATCTCATATTAAGGATATATACATCCTGTTCAATTAAATGGCCTATGTAACTGTTTACTCAATGTTTTACTGAAACTGTAGTATCATAAGTGTGTAGATATCCACTTTATAAATATATTTTATATTGTGTTAGGCTTAAAAAGCAGCGTTGGCCGGTCCTAACTCTGCTTTTTAACGCCCGCTGGTATAACGAGTCTTGCAGGTACAGGTGTACCGCTCACTTTTTTGGCCAGACTTGGCAATACCGCAAATCCACTTACGTAAATTGCATATCCTCTTTTTTCAATGGGACTTGCATAGCGCTGCTATTACGAGTCTGCCAAAAAGTGAGCGGTAGACCCTCTCCTGTCAAGACTGGTACCGCATTTTAAAGTCAGTAGTTAAGAGTTTTACACTACAAAGCTGTAGCTTAACTAAAGTGCTTAAAAGTACACTAACACCCATAAACTACCTATTAACCCCTAAACCGAGGCCCTCCCGCATTGCAAACACTAAAATAAATTTTTTAACCCCTAATCTGCCGAACCGGACATCGCCGCCACTATAATAAATATATTAAACCCTAAACTGCCACACTCCCGCCTCGCAAACATTAGTTAAATATTATTAACCCCTAATCTGCCATCCCTAACATCGCCAACACCTACCTACATTTTTTAACCCCTAATCTGCTGCCCCCAACGTCACCGCCACTATACTAAAGTTATTAACCCCTAAATCTAAGTCTAACCCTAACCCACCCTAACTTAAATATAATTAAAAGAAATCTAAATAAAAATTACTATCATTAACTAAATTATTCCTATTTAAAACTAAATATTTACCTGTAAAATAAACCCTAAAATAGCTACAATATAACTAATAGTTACATTGTAGCTACCTTAGGGCTTATTTTTATTTTATAGGCAAGTTTATATTTATTTTAACTAGGTACAATAGTTACTAAATAGTTATTAACTATTTAATAAACTACCTAGCTAAAATAAAGACAAATTGATCTGTAAAATAAAACCTAACATAAGTTACACTAACACCTAACACTACACTATAATTAAATTATTTCCCTAAATTAAATACAATTAAATACAATTAAATTAAATTATCTAAAGTACAACCCCCCCACTAAATTACAGAAAATAATAAACAAATTACAAGATTTTTAAACTAATTACACCTAATCTAATCCCCCTAACAAAATAAAAAAGCCCCCCCCCAAATAAAAAAAGCCCTACCCTACACTAAATTACAAATAGCCCTTAAAAGGGCCTTTTGCGGGGCATTGCCCCAAAGTAATCAGCTCTTTTACCTGTAAAAAAAAATAAAAATCCCCTACTCTACTCTAAAACCCACCCAATACCCCCTTAAAAAAAACTAACACTAACCCCTTGAAGATCACCTTACCGGGAGAAGTCTTCATCCAACCGAGCCGAAGTCCTCAACGAAGCCGGGAGAAGTCTTCATCCAAGCCGGGCGAAGTAGTCCTCCAGACAGGCAGAAGTCTTCATCCAGACAGCATCTTCTATCTTCATCCATCCGGCGAGGAGCGGGTCCATCTTCAAGACATCCGACGTGGAGCATCCTCTTCATCCGACGGCTAACACTGAATGAAGGTTCCTTTAAATGATGTCATCCAAGATGGCGTCCCCTCAATTCTGATTGGCTGATAGAATTCTATCAGCCAATCGGAATTAAGGTAGAAAAAATCCTATTGGCTGATGCAATCAGCCAATAGGATTTAAGTTCAATCCTATTGGCTGATGCAATCAGCCAATAGGATTGAGCTGGCATTCTATTGGCTGTTCCAATCAGCCAATAGAATGCCAGCACAATCTTATTGGCTGATTGGATCAGCCAATAGGATTTTTTCTACCTTAATTCCGATTGGCTGATAGAATTCTATCAGCCAATCGGAATTGAAGGGACGCCATCTTGGATGATGTCATTTAAAGGAACCTTCATTCAGTGTTAGCCGTCGGATGAAGAGGATGCTCCGCGTCGGATGTCTTGAAGATGGACTCGCACCGCGCTGGATGGATGAAGATAGAAGATGCTGTAATAAAATACAAAGAATAAATCTGCTTATACCCAATGTTGAAAATATCATATTTAACCTATGTCAGGTTCTTATATTGGTCAACCAGGTAAACATTTGAACACATAATGCAGTACTAGATATGTTTTAGAGTAATAAAATACAGAGAATAAATCTGCTCATATCTAATGTTGAGAGTGTCATATTTAACCTATGGCAGGTTCTTATATTGACCAAGTAAGGGAGGGGGAGAGAAAAAAGGATGAAGAGAGGATTAATAAGCACTCTTTTCCTATAATTAGTAAATAGCTGTGATAAAACAGCGTATTAATCACCGCTAGGAGGTGAGAAAAACAGATTAAAACAAAAAGTTTATTTCATTAATTAAAATTCATATAAAGTAAAAGAAAGGCAATATAATAATCACCAAATTATTACCCACAACAAAAAAGCAACACTTTAATTTAACTCCAATGAAACTGCCAAGCTATGTTAAAAGCCACCCCCCTGTATTCCTGGCCGATAGCAGGAATCATCGGCATCAGGTGCCAGGGGTAACATAAGATAGCATACAAAGGCAGCTCCTGATTTACTAAAAGTTATTGCTATTGTTATTAATTTTTAAAAGCCAGCACACGTTTCGGCCGTTATACGGCCTTTCTTAATGTGTAATATATTGAAAAAATGACAAGCCGATTATCCGTCGTCAAACCCTTTTAAACCCTGCACAAGAAAGTAGGAACCAATCACAATGGGACAATAGGACGCGCCCCTGTATTAGCCAATCATATCCAATTGCTTACGTGTTGTAGACAAGTTGTAAGATACCAGTGTATCGATTGGATGCAATATTAGAGCAGATGTCCTATCATATTCAGTACAGGTCAAGCCTCTAATCATAATACCTATATTACTCACCGTCACTCAAACACCTAAGCATGTACACACGGCAATTAGATCCTCTGTCAAAACAAATTCTCACAAACAATTACCGATCATTATCCAAACCACTCGTCCAGCTTACATCAGGGCAAGATTAAACAACGAGCATCACCCGACACTGTGGATAACATGTACGGAACAGATAGACCAGTATTGACAGTGGTAAATGTGAGATAATGTTTGTACAATATCAGGTGCGGCATGTTGGATATATTAGGAATGCTTGTCCTATTTCACTGTGCGATCTAACAGGGGATTCGAGTTGACAAAAGTCTGAACTAAAATTATATAGGACATGCACTAAATGAATATATACATTATAGACCATAATGTCCATCACCATAACATACATATACCACGGTTAAGTGATTGTAATGTAATAATTACAATGCAATACTAAATACGGCTACAAATGGGGCCCATACCTAATCCGGTATAATAAAGGTTCTGGATACTGGTTAATATGAGGAAAATAGAAATTACCTCTAATTATTTTCACAGAACCTATAACATATCCATAATTATAGTATGATAGCCCATTCGGGGTGCATATCCTATATACAATGGGTAATAGATTGCTAATATTATATGTATCAATAGTGCGGACCCAGGACCATATAGATACTTAGATCATAATTAGGCGTTCCCTAGGTGCACATATATAATATACATAATAATGACCAATCCAATATTAATAGATAACTACTGTGTTATATGATGAAATATTCTAACTCATAATAACTCAGGTTATATAAATGATTGCTCATAGCTGTAATTAGCTTCTCCATAAATAAACCCAAAAATTGTTATTCTCATTCATGCCATAGGGCATAACGGAGTTAAGTCTAAAGATCCATCTGGCTTCTTTTATAAGTAAAGCCTGTTCAGTGTCACCTCCTCTAATCCCAGGTTTTAACCTCTCCTAATTATGATCTAGGTATCTATATGGTGGGGTATTAGAAAAAAAAACAGCACTGAAAAGTGCCTTTATATTGCAGTCTATGGGAACTGTGTGTTCCCTGTAAATATATATATTTGTGTTAATATGTGTGTATACACATATTAACACAAATATTTATGTATATAATCATACACATATATATTTAATATTGCTTCCATCGCTGTGCTTAGTTTCTTTGCCGTCTCTGATGGCATCAGAACGAGGCCCCTTTGGAGCCTATGGAAGCGCGCTCTCGTGAGTGCATTGCTGTCAACTTGTAATACCAGTGCACATTAGCGTGCGCTGGTATTACTCAGTGGAGCACAAATATCGTTTTCTCGAAAGCGATATTTAGCGCTTCACTTGTAATCTAGCCCACTATGTGCTGCAGGTCTTTTATAGAATAGGTAGCTGCACAATGAGGGCAACTGGCAGCTTGATATTTATAGAATAGGTGCCGTTGTGGGATAATGGAGATTGAATCTTGTGGCAATTATCCTACTTGGCTGAAAGATTGTGATAACTTTGTTAACCCTTTAGCTTTATATTCTGGGCAAATTCCATACCTGTGCCGAGATGTTATGCTGTTTTTAGATGCGGCTTAGATTTAAGACCTACTGTAGGCCGTTCAAGGAGAAAACCACAAATATTATATATATTTTTTTCTTCAGGAGACCCAGCAGATTCAAGCTATAAAATTAGTTTATGTATATTTCATGACATGAAAGAAACCTTCAACAAAAATAGTAAAATATGCATTTTGTTTTAATAAATAAAGTTATAAGTAATAGTGTGTGTCCCCCCCTAAATTCTATGATAAAAAGAGGGGGCTATCCTCATATAAATAAAAACATTTCGGTTTAGTTATGCAACTTTAATCTGTACATAGGGTTCCCATGAACCTCTTTTCACATAAACATAAATTTATTCACAGCAAGTGATCACTTTTACCTTGGTGATCCACTGGCTAATATTAAAACTTATATAGGGATAATATTTTAAAGGGAGGTTTCTGGGCACTTATACTAGCTTATAAAAAAGAGACCCCCATGACCCTTTGATTTACAGCCCAGAAGCCGTTTTATTTAAAATAAAGTCCCTCTTTAGCTTATTATAGTCAGGTGATCACCATGGTAAAAATGATAACCTGGCATGTACAGGGAGTGCAGAATTATTAGGCAAGTTGTATTTTTGAGGATTAATTTTATTATTGAACAACAACCATGTTCTCAATTAACCCAAAAAACTCATTAATATCAAAGCTGAATAGTTTTGGAAGTAGTTTTTAGTTTGTTTTTAGTTATAGCTATTTTAGGGGGATATCTGTGTGTGCAGGTGACTATTACTGTGCATAATTATTAGGCAACTTAACAAAAAACAAATATATACCCATTTCAATTATTTATTTTTACCAGTGAAACCAATATAACATCTCAACATTCACAAATATACATTTCTGACATTCAAAAACAAAACAAAAACAAATCAGTGACCAATAAAGCCACCTTTCTTTGCAAGGACACTCAAAAGCCTGCCATCCATGGATTCTGTCAGTGTTTTGATCTGTTCACGATCAACATTGCGTGAAGCAGCAACCACAGCCTCCCAGACACTGTTCAGAGAGGTGTACTGTTTTCCCTCTTTGTAAATCTCACATTTGATGATGGACCACAGGTTCTCAATGGGGTTCAGATCAGGTGAACAAGGAGGCCATGTCATTAGATTTTCTTCTTTTATACCCTTTCTTGCCAGCCACGCTGTGGAGTACTTGGACGCGTGTGATGGAGCATTGTCCTGCATGAAAAACATGTTTTTCTTCCTGTACCACTGCTTGAAGAAGGTGTCTTCCAGAAACTGGCAGTAGGACTGGGAGTTGAGCTTGACTCCATCCTCAACCCGAAAAGGCCCCACAAGCTCATCTTTGATGATACCAGCCCAAACCAGTACTCCACCTCCACCTTGCTGGCGTCTGAGTCGGACTGGAGCTCTCTGTCCTTTACCAATCCAGCCACGGGCCCATCCATCTGGCCCATCAAGACTCACTCTCATTTCATCAGTCCATAAAACCTTAGAAAAATCAGTCTTGAGATATTTCTTGGCCCAGTCTTGACGTTTCAGCTTGTGTGTCTTGTTCAGTGGTGGTCGTCTTTCAGCCTTTCTTACCTTGGCCATGTCTCTGAGTATTGCACACCTTGTGCTTTTGGGCACTCCAGTGATATTGCAGCTCTGAAATATGGCCAAACTGGTGGCAAGTGGCATCTTGGCAGCTGCACGCTTGACTTTTCTCAGTTCATGGGCAGTTATTTTGCGCCTTGGTTTTTCCACACGCTTCTTGCGACCCTGTTGACTATTTTGAATGAAACGCTTGATTGTTCGATGATCACGCTTCAGAAGCTTTGCAATTTTAAGAGTGCTGCATCCCTCTGCAAGATATCTCACTATTTTTGACTTTTCTGAGCCTGTCAAGTCCTTCTTTTGACCCATTTTGCCAAAGGAAAGGAAGTTGCCTAATAATTATGCACACCTGATATAGGGTGTTGATGTCATTAGACCACACCCCTTCTCATTACAGAGATGCACATCACCTAATATGCTTAATTGGTAGTAGGCTTTCGAGCCTATACAGCTTGGAGTAAGACAACATGCATAAAGAGGATGATGTGGTCAAAATACTAATTTGCCTAATAGTTCTGCACTCCCTGTATAAAAGGTACATTTATTTGAGTAGAGGCTCATGGGAGCCCCTATGTGCAGATCAAAGTCATATACATATACGCAATGGCCCTTTTTAAATGAGGATACCCCCTTCATCATTTGACTATAGAGTTTTGAAAAAAAACACACACTATATCTTACAACCGTGTTTATTAAAATTTGAATAAAATATAACACATTTTGTTGTATAGGTCTCACATGTTGGTATAGTTTGAATCTGCTGGGTCTGTGGGTTTCTCACTGAAAAATAACTTACAGTGGAGCTAACGTGTATTTAAGGGTTAAACTCATTTAGCCATATAGATTAGCATACAATGATAACATTTTGATTCCATAGCTGTCCCACAGTTTTGTACCATCACAAATTTAATTGGGTTAATATATATTGAGTTGCCTTAGAAAATATAACTTTAAAAATCAAATTTATTGACATTCATCATTGTGTGAAATAAATTGAAATTTCTGTTTTGTTTGATGCACATTTTTAACTACTAGACATAATTTGATTTCACTTTTGGTTAGATTATGAGATACTAACAAACAGCCAGAGACTATCAGCACAAAATTATACACTTTGGGGCCGAATTATCATTTTGCGAGCGGACATGATCCGATATTGCAGATCATGTCCGCTGTACATCGATAAATGCTGATAGCATACACTCTCTGCATTTACCATTGCACCAGCAGTTTGTGTGAACTGCTGGTGCAATGCTGCCCCTGCAGATTTGCGGCCAAACAGCCAGCAGGGGGTGTCAATCAACCCGATCGTATTCGATCGGGTTGATTTCTGGTGATCTCTGTCCGCCACCTCAGAGCAGACGGACAGGTTATGGAGCAGCAGTCTTTAGACCACTGCTTCATAACTTGTGTTTCCGGTTAGTCTGAAGGCTCGCCGGAAACACAGGGCATCAATCTCCATACGGAGCTTGATAAATATGCCCCTTTACATGCTCAGTGAACAAAACAGCCAGATATCCTTTTAAAATTTGTAATAAGTAAATGTAAGGCACTGTTCAACGAGAGGAACCATTATTTCACATTAATCTCACAGTCCGAATCCTCCAACAAAATTCAGTAAGTCCTTTTCTACCATATTCTTTGTGATAAGATAATGTTTCCTAGGGGTAGTCTTTTATCACAGTAAAGTGTAGTTCCTTAAAAACACAGCAACACAAAAACAAACAGTATGACAGAGCTCAGCTCCAATTTAAGGTAAAATCCCAATTTTTTCAATGTACACTGCTTAAAATAGAAATAAAAACACACAAAAGAGAATGCAATTAAACACATATTGGGTCACTCTGGCTATCCAAGCTCTTTTGAAAACTCTGGTTCACCTTGACGTTAATAGAGCATTAGTAAATAAATCAATAGTTTACCCATGTAAACTTCATTTGCGATTAATTCAAATAAATAACACCAAATCGGCAATTGCAAGACATTTAACAAAAAAAAAGTGTCATGACTATAGAGACATGGTTAGCAGCAGAACTGATAATCCTAGATGAGTACTCCTACTTTAAAACAAAGCAGCAAAATAAGTTTTGGCTGATCTCATGTCACCGGGAGGCATTTGTCAGCCAACACAAACTTTGTACGCAACAAATTACAACACAACATAATAATCATGCACACCTTCAGAATCAGAGCTGGTTCCCTCAATTACCCCTTAACCCCCCTTTCTTCTTCCACCTGAAGATAACCTTTCAACCCCCATTGCAAATCATGTTTATTGTTTTTTTTTTTTAAATATATCTTTATTATCCAATTCAACATAACATTTCATTAAACAAAGACAGGTAAGGATTACCGAGGAAAAACCTCAGGGTTCCTTATAAGTGCATTACAATCAACACAATTATTAACAGTACCACAATATATTTCATAGTCATACATACATTGGTTCAGATACTGCGTATTGGGCCAAAAAGGAAATTATTCTACAACACGAGTACCTCAGGTATCCCTGAAGATGTAATACAAACGATACACTTAGTCATAATGTCATATCATCATATTCTTATGCATAAATTTAAAAACACCTTGCTCCAAACATTTAGATATATGTATCTAAATATATTAACAGAAAATAAAAGAAAAGTAATTCTATGAAGTCAATAATTGTTACTAAGGCCTTATTTGCATGATGAAATTGGGATTTTCTTATATCATAAAAATAAAAAGTAAAGAGAAAAGGGAAGGGAGAGAGAGGAGAGAAGAAAAGAAATGAGACGAGAAGAGAAGAGAAAAGAAGAGAGAAAGAGAAAAAAAAAAAAAAAAAAAAAAGGGAATTTATCCTCCCGGTCCCCTCGCCCCCCACCCCCCCACCAACCTCCAATGGTTAACTACATAGGGTATTCCTTATTCGCTATGGCTTGTTCCATGTATATTGTACCTCTGAAGGGTGCAATTACCTGTCTCTGCATATTTTCTGGTAGGCTAGTAATTACACTTTTCCATTTGTAAAAAAACTTCTTAACTTGGGCTTCTGAGTTTACAGACGTGTCAATTTGTTCTAACATAATTTGGTTTTGAAGCTTTTGCTTGAATTCTTTCAAGCTTGGGGCATTTTTAGATTTCCAGTATTTTAAAATTAAAAGCCTTCCCGTGATAATTATGTTATTCAATTGGCGGATGTTTTTAAGAACTGTCTCTTCTTGATTGATAAAAAGGAAGACATTCTTATCTGTTATTTGAAAATTACATTGGTTAATTTTAGTAATCCAGTCACCTATCTTGTACCAAAATCTTTTAATTTTATAACAATGCCAGAAACAATGCTGTAGATCCGCGCTATTACTCTTACACTTCTGGCATGGTGTCATAGATTTGTCCCATTTGGCCTTTACTTGTGGGGTAATATAGGCTCTGTTTATAAATTTGGTATGTGTCTCCCTCCATGAGGAGGAGACTGTTGCTCTATCTATAAGTCTAAAACTTTCTTGGATTCTTTCTGGTGGCGTCAGCCAAATTTCTGCTAGTTTTTGTAGATTACTGGTACCGTTATTAGAGATAATCAGTCTATATATTGTTGAAATACTATGCCTACCTGCCTTGAAGAGCTTTAAGATGGGTTCTATAGGGTCCCAGGCGTCTATTGCCAGGTTATTTTGTAGTATTTCTTGTAGATAATGCCTAATTTGTAGGAAGGCATAGAATTCTTTGTTTTTTATCTCATAATCTTCCTTTATTTTAGCAAAGGTCTTACAGGTCCATGTATCTTTATCTATAAGTTGAAATACATTGGTGATCCCTTTTTGAGCCCAGTTCTTAAATATACTTGTATCCAATGCTGGTACAAAGTTAGGGTTTCCCACTATAGGTAAATAGTTAGAAAAAGAGCGGTCAATATCTAAGGTGTGTAATATTTTTTGCCATGCAGTAATTACCATCTGTATGACGGGTAGGTCCCTAATTTTATGAGGTCTTTTATCTCTGGGGATATGCAGAAGAGCATTGAGGGAAAATGGGTATACTAGGACTCTTTCTAATGGAAGGGCTGCATAATAGTCAGTTTCTGTCAGCCAATCTAAGGCGATCTTACCAATACAGACTAAGTTGTACGTTTCTATATCAGGTAACCCTAACCCTCCTTCTGTTCTGAACAACATAAGTTTTTTATACGAGATTGCCTTCCTTTTTTCCCCCCAGAGAAATTGTATACACTCCTGTTTAAACCTAATAAGGTCCTTTTTTTTAATTATTATTGGTAAATTTTGCATTAGGTACAACAGTTTGGGGAATAGGAGCATTTTAATTAAATTAACTTTGCCTGTTAACGTAAGCTTAAATTTTGCCCACTTTTCCATATAGTATTTTATTTTAAGAAAGATTGGTGGGTAGTTAAGGTCATACCAATCTTCAAAATGAATTGACAGTTTGATGCCCAAATACGTGAAGTGGTCTTTTGTTTCTCTAAAAGGGGAAATTTGTAGTGAGTCCTTGTTTTTTTTGAGCCAATAAATTTCTGTTTTTGTAAGGTTTACTTTATAACCCGAAAATACCCCAAAATCACGTAGTATTTGGTTTAAAGTAGGAATATTTTTTTTTGTATTGGATAACAACACCAATAGGTCATCTGCATATAACAATGTTGTTATCTTTCTTTTACCTATTTTGATCCCTTCCAATTCTTTCCTGAGCTGAATAGCCAGAGGCTCGAGCGCTAGATTGAATAAATAGGGAGACAATGGGCAACCCTGCCTTGAGCCCTTATATAGAGGAAAATAATCTGTAATAGTGTCATTGATAATAACTGCAGCAGACGATAGCTGGTATATTGCTTGTATAAATTGAAAGAAAGGGCCCTCGACTCCATATTTTTTTAATGCAGTAAATAGATGATCCCAAGTTATGGAGTCGAAGGCCTTCTCTGCATCAATTGATACTATTGCTGCATCTAAATCTGTGGTATATAACTCAGTTTTTACTTGTTTATGATATATATTGAGTACTAGCTGTAGTTTACGTAAATTGCGTGATGAGTTTCTGACTGGCATGAAGCCCACCTGATCTTTGTGTATAAGGGATCCAATAACGTGTTTAAATCTTTGTGCAATTATAGACATTAGAAGCTTATAATCACTATTTAATAGTGAGATCGGCCTATATGAGCCTATTTCCTCTGGGTTTTTGTTTTTTTTAAGAATCAAAGTAATAAGTGATGCCGCAAAATATTTTGAACGTAAATTATTTTTGATAAAGAATTGATTAAATAAGGAGACTAGTAAAGGTGCAATGTCCTCCGCTAACAATTTGTAGAGTTCTGCAGGGAGTTGGTCTGGTCCAGCGGCTTTATTAGATGCCAGTTTTTTAATTGCATTAGTTACTTCAAGTAAGGTGATAGGAAGGTTTAATTCGTCCAGACTTGATTTTTCTAGTCTTGGGACCCCGATTTTACCCCAGAACTCATTTTTAGCTTGTGTATCGACTACTGTCTCGGAATAGACTTCCTTAAAATATTTACATATATAACTTTGAATTGCTGAGTTATTTATAATACGGCTTTCTGTAGTCTTAATGGCTGTAATTGGTTCTTTTTTCTTTTTGGCTCTAGTTAAATTAGCTAGGGCTTTGCCTGCTTTACCCCCATGTCTATAAAAAAAAAACCTCTTCCTAAGATCATCTTGTGCCACCTTTTGTGTCAGAAATAATTCCCTTTCTTTTTTAACTTTTTGATATGATAGCCAAAGTACCTCAGATGGATCACTAATGCAAGAATTAAACACGTTACGTAACTGTGAGGCAAGCTCCAGATCCCTAGCCATTTGCTTTCTCTTTTGTACTACCAGATATGCTTTTATTTCGCCCCTAATCACGGCCTTAAAGGTCTCCCAAAGTAATTCTGTTTTAATTTCACTTGTTTCATTAGTCTGTTTGAATTCTATCCATTTTAGTCTTAGCCATGCCTTAAATTGTACATTTGACACAAGATGTCTAGGAAAGAACAACCTGCCCAAATTCATTTCTTGTGGGTTGCGTATTTTAATATGTAATGTGATAATAGCATGGTCTGAAATGAGTATTTCTTGTATTTCGGGTTTCAAATCTAGTCGCAGCATTTTGTCACTTACTAAGAAATAATCTAACCTAGACAATGTACGATGTGCGTGTGACTCACAGGAAAAAAATTTCAAGTCTGGATTTTGAATCCGCCAAATATCGTTAAGGTGTAGTAAGTTAGAGAAGTTCTTAAATATTTTAGCTTCTTGTTTACTATTTTTATTTAGTGATGGCTTCAATCTGTCTAATGTGGGGTATTTAACTATATTTAAGTCGCCTGCCACAATTAAGTTTTCTGAGAAGTAGGGTAGTAATTTTCTTTGTAACTTTCCCCAGAAGGCATTATCTGTTTTATTAGGGCCATAGATATTGCAAAATGTAAATTTCGTCCCAGCTATTTCAAGTAGCATGATGAGATATCTCTCATCTTGGTCTATCTCCGTGTTAAGTATTTTAAATTGGATTTTTTTATGAAACAGAAAAGCGACCCCTTTTTTTCTATTCGAACAAGGTGTCCCCACTACTTTGCCTACCCAGTCAGTTTTAAGTTTGCCTAGCTCAATTTCATTCAAATGCGTTTCTTGAAGAAAAGCAATATCTACTTTAAATCTTTTTAACTGTTTTAATATCTTTTTACGTTTCTGTGGCGAAGTTATCCCCCCCACATTCCAGGAGGCGAGATTAAGCTTATTGTTCATTTTTACATAGATATATTATCTGATAATGTAGCCTTTCCACGAGAGGAGGGGGAGTAGTGGGGGAAGAGGGGCGGGGAGGAGGAGAGAGGAAAGGAAAGAAAGGAGAGAAGAAAAAAAAAAAAAAAAAAGGGGAAAAAAGAAAAACAACCAAACACAATACAATTAAAAAAACAATAATACTGGACCGTATCGGTCTCCTTAGCCGAATTCAGTGCAAAAGGTATTGTAATTAAACATTCCATATTAACATATTCTTAAATGATTAGATATCAATCTATTTATTCCTAGTTGGTTTAAAGTGTGATATTTTTCAATTTAGCAAATTCTTTAGCTTCCTCTGGAGTATTAAATATCTTATTTTCTCCCTCTGTTAAAATCTTAATCTTTGCTGGGTATATGACTGTGGCTTTAATCCCTGCCTGAATTAATTTCGTACATATTGGAGTTACTTCTTTCCGTTTTTGTGATGTCTCAGATGAGTAATCCTGAAACATTAAGATAGATTTACCTTCAAAGATTAATGGCGCTTTTTGTCTGTAACATTGCATAAATTTTACCTTATCCTGAAAGTTTAAGAATCTGGCTATAATTGGTCTTGCTTTAACTGTTCCATCTGGTGAGGTCCTAATTGGCCCTAGGCGATGGGCTCTTTCCACTATTAATGGTAGTAAATTAGGTGTTATTCCAAGTCTCTGGGGTATTAACAGTGAGACCAGGTGTATTAAGTCTTGGGGTTCGCTCGCTTCGGGTATACCCAAAATTCTTACATTGTTACGACGCGAGCGATCTTCTAAATCAGTTAATTTATATTGTAGGCTTTCTATCTGTGTGTTCTGTTCCTTCATTATATGCTCTTGCATTATCTTAGCGTCTTCTAAATCGGATATACGTTGTTCCGCTTCATTAAGTCTTAATGTAAATTGTTTAATTTCTGTTGTCAGATTATTTATATCTGTTTTGATTTGCTCAAATTGTGGTAGCATAAGCTCCGCAATCTGTTTGACTATGTCCTGCGGCTCTGTGCTAGCAGAATCTACTGTAGGAGATATTAGAGGCAGATTCCCTGCATTATCAATGCTGGTTCTGTTTTTTTTATCTCTAGCTTTAACTGGCATATTTGGAGATTGTGTCTTGTAGTTAGTTATAAATCTCTCCATATGCTAAAAATTTAATGCAGTATGATATTACTTTAAAGAAAGAAAAATAGGGGAAAGAAGGCGAAAAAACAGTGCAAATAAGTGCTTAAATGGCAACTTTAAACAATAAGAGATTGTGAGTACATGTATTGGCCTATATCTTATATGTGTGTTTGTAGATAACTATACATGCCTATACATTCCCTTTTACACATGCAGATCAGTTGTCTTTATATATATTTATCAGAGCAATTTATCTCAAATCTATAGCTATTTCCAGCCCTAGTAAGCCTAGGTTTTACTCTTCTCAGGCCTTTTTGTTCTGTGCAAGAAAATATAAATAACTTATAGAGAACCTTTAGAGAAATATATGCAAAAAAGAAGATGTTATATGCATACCATAAGAATCAATAAAATGATCCCATACAGATGTTAACCCCGCAGTACCTGCTACAAATACTCTCTAGGTATTATATCTTAATTCTAAATTTAATTTCAATCTTAGTAAACCTAGGTTTCAATCTCTCAGGCCTTCTCTTTTGGTACAGTGAATAAATGTAAATAGCCTATGAGGGACCTTTAGCAAGTTATATACAATAAAAAGAAAATTTGTGCTAGTAAATCTAGTTGCAATAAGGTGGACCCCGCACAAAAAGAGAAAGAGGAATATTTTCCCCCCCCTTCTTTTTTTTTTTTTTTTTTTTCCCTTCTGGGGTTACTATCTCTGGTTAGAAGTGCAGGGTATGCCGGGTGTGTACAGCATGTAACTAAATTTTAGGAGACCCTTTTGTTGCTTTGCATTTAACCAGTCATAATCATTCAAAAAAAGAAAAAAAGTAAATAAAAAAGCATTGAAAAATTTTTTTTTAGATTAATCTTTTTGGCAACAATACACAAATAATTGTTCAGCTTAGGATGTAGCCTTATTTAGGTAAGACTGCCAAGGTTAAAGTTCATCATGCACACATGAGATCTTCTTAAGACATATTTGTCCCTGTCTGTGTATGTAGCTGTCAGATCAAGGCAGTGTGTTTCCCTTAATTGATGCAGCAGATTGTTCCGTGGGGAAAAACCTTTTGAATTTTTAGCCAGAGTTTTGACCGTTAAACAGTTCCAGGGTCTAGGATTGGTATTGCTGGAGAAAATCCTTTTGTATTTTTAGCCGGGATTTTAACAGTTAAGCAGTTCCTGCATCTAAGATTAATATTGCTGCAAGTTCCCTGTAAGTTCCCCAGAATGACAGTACTCTGTTCCCCCAAATATTCCTTTCTGAACCACCACCAAGGCTAATTATTGCTTTTAAGCCTTTCTCTGTAAACGTTGTGTAAGTGTCTCACTTCTCTGCAGCTTTTCGCCCTTCACCAGCTCTCTTGCTAATGTCCATCAATTGCGGATGGGCTACTTAGTTCTGCAGTGTCTTTGGCAAGTTGCAGCTTTCTTATCTTATAACGTACCCCCCTCCGGTTACCTTACCAGAGTCCACCAGGTCGCGGTTGGGATACCTCTTTATCACGGTAGGGCTCCAATCTTGTCATGCTGTTAGCGTTGCCATTCAGACAGTTTCCACCACTCACGTGCCTGTTGTTTCCAAGCCTTTGGCCTCACTGTTGTTTGCCCTGTAGCGCTGTGTCACCTTATGACCTCCTCAGTGATGTTTTAGCATCGGGCCCGACATCGGTCAGCATAGGCCTGGGGAAAAGGCCTCATACCCCTGCAATTGGTCCGGGATGCAAGCTGCTCTCTGCCAGAGCAGTATCCGCCGGCCGTCTAAAGAAAACCACGGCCCCAAGGATAGCTTGCCGATGTGTTGGGGAGCGGCTGTACTCCTTCCCGCTCAGAATACCTCCACGCTAACACCGTGCGTGACTCCGCCCCTTCCGCTCCTGCCAGACCGTGCCATCGCCAATCATGTTTATTGTTAAAATGTACCGACTTTCAGCTGTTTGCAATGAACAAATCAATCAAAAAGCAATTGAAATAGCTCAACACAATGAATGCTTCAAGTGGTTTCCCCAAATTCAACTGAAAATGCAACTTTTGAATGAATTCTGCAGTCTCAAAACAATTCAACCCCCTGAATAGAATCCCTCACAACAGCACAAATATGCAAGACAGGTGTTGTCTCAAGCACACCTGATGCAACTAATCAAGGTCTTCATTAGTTGCACCAGGTGTGCTTGAGGTAGAACACATGAAGTACCTGAACTGGCGGGGAGTTTGTTGAGTGTCAGGTTTGACTACATGTTAGAAATATGTATAACTGAGGTGCAGGCCTCTTTAGGTAATAAACGCATCTTAGCTCATCATATATAAAGGTTGCTCAGTGGCTTAGTACATTTATTTTAAACAGCTTTTTTAACTCTTATTTTAACAGCATTATAATTACATATATCCAAGACTTATAAATCAATAATCATTTGTTTTCTATAGCACTTACTATCTCCAAATATACAGTTATAGAATCATGTTTTCTCCTTCATATGCTAATTTATAAAAATAATACATTCTTCATCTTAGTTAGAGAAGAAAGAAACTAAAACAGGTAGCACTGAATGTAAATATAAAAAATTGAAAGCAAACAATTTATCAAACAACATAGCCGTAAGTATCCAAAAGGTTCAGTTTAGTGTCGTCTCTTTGAGCTTCTATCGACTACTCTTCTCCAAACCCAACAACAGGATGTAACCACTAAAGAGAAATAGAAAACAGAGGGTCTCATAGCGTTGACCAGGGATGGTCAATAGGTGGCCTAAAGGCTACATACAGCCCTTGGCACTAATTGGTGCTGCCCTTCAGGAAAAGCAGAATTAACAACACGTGCCATAGATTTTCTAAAAATGTGTGCATTGGGGTGACCACTAGTCGAGTCCTCTGGAGGAAAAGAAAATCAGACAGAAAGTACCCTGCAACCTTACCTAAATCTATTTTATTATTTTATATTATTTTTTGGTTTAATAGCCATACATTTAAATGATGCCCTTAAAGCTAAAACATTGATCTGCAGCTCCCTTGTGCTAGGAAGTTGACAGTATAAAGACTACAGGAGTAAGAAAGAAATAGCATATGGAGACTCACATTAATTGCAGCACCAAATAGTAATGATTCAGACAGTTTGCACACTCACAGTGGTACAGCTCACTGGATAACTGGTCTCAGCAATCCAAAGACTAAGCAGGTTTTCCAGCAATTACATTACAACACATGCACATAATCACCTTCTTTATGAATTATTGGAAATAACCACTAGTCTGTTTGTGATGGAAATGTCAAAGCAAGAGATAAAAAGAAAAGAAGAAAAATTGTTAAAAAAAAAAAAAAAAAAGATAAAATAATAACTGCTAAATTTAACACTGTCAAAATATGTATAATCCGGACAAGATCATAGACAGATTTGGATAGAAGTTACTAATTTCTAGTGTATTTAAAAAATGTGTTATCTAATTCAAATAAAAAAAAAAAACAGATCCAGTTAAACCCGGTCAGTTACATTAATCCTAGATTAGGGCAGAAACACTTACAAAAGCAAGTACTAATCAAAGGTACATAATATAAAATATAAGAATAAAAATACCAGTATAAAACAAGTCCTGTCAAGCCAGGACCATCACACACTTACAAATTTCCCATATGACATAAATATACATAATACACACAATGGGGCCCATTTATAAAGCTCTGGATGGAGCTTGAGGGCCCATGTTTCTGGCGAGTCTGCAGGCTCGCCAGAAACAGCCGTTATGAAGCAGCGGTCTAAAGACCGCTGCTCCATAACCTGTCCGCCTGCTCTGAGCAGGCGTACACACATCGCCGAACATCAACCCGATCGAGTACGATCAGGTTGACTGACACCTCCCTGCTGGCGGCTGATTGGCCGCGAATCTGCAGGGGGCGGCGTTGCACCAGCAGCTCACAAGAGCTGCTGGTGCAATGCTGAATACGGAGAGCGTATTGCTCTCCACATTTAGCGAGGTCTGGCGGACCTGATCCGCACTGTCGGATTAGGTCCGCCAGACCTTTGATAAATATCCCCCAATGAGGCAAGACATGTATAACCAGCTACTGTAATGGTCGTGGGATATCTCTCTATCAGACGAAACTTGGCCAGTAGTCTTTTTTATCCCGGCGTCAAGTGGAATGATAGGAAATATCCCAGAACACAGAGTAAGTTAGTAAAATGAGGCAAGCAGTACTCACGGTAGACAGGGCAGTCCTTCAGGGCAATAAGAAGAAGACGACAGAGAATGCTCAAGATAGGCTGAGTATGGCAACAGGGAGGCAACCCAGCAGAAAAGCAGTTCAGGGGTGAACCAACAGAAAGAGCAGGAACAGGCTGGTATCAGCATCAAAGGAAATCCAGCAGTGTAACAGTTCAGGGGTAAACCAACAGAATGGTCAGACAGGCAGAGTTCGGCAACAATATGGCATATCCAGTAGTTCAGGGGTTAAGCAAACAGAGTGGTCAGACAGGCAGAGTTCAATATCAGCATGGCAATCCAGCAGTTCAGGGACCAAGCAAGCAGAGTGGCCAGACAGGCAGAGTCCAACAACAGCATAGCAATCCAGGAATTCAGGGGCTAAGCAAGCAGAGTGGCCAGACAGGCAGAGTTCAATAACTGTATAGCAATCCAGCAATTCAGGGGCCAAGCAAGCAGAGTGGTCAGACAGGCAGAGTTCAATATCAGTATGGCAATCCAGCAGTTCAGGGGTTAAGCAAGCAGAGTGGTTAGACAGGTAGAGTTCAATAACAGTATAGCAATCCAGCAATTCAGTAACACAGCACCCAGGAGCACACAAAGCAACACCTATACTTGGGCAGTGTATGTAAGCACTGCAGGTACTTACGTAGGTGCCGATTCGCGCCAAGCAGCTCAAAGGATCCGGCTTCAGAGGAAGAGATATGTGGCGATGATGTCATCACTGCACGCTCACAGGAACTGCTGCATGCCTGGCAACAGCCAGAGCAGCACCCGCTACATCCCTGGCAACAGCCAGTGTGGCGCAGGAAGCTGTGTGACATAGCCCCCCCTCAAGGGTTCCCTCCAGGAACCAGAGTCGGCTTCAAAGGATGAGCAGCATGGAATCTGGAGACCAAAGATGGAGCATGCACATCACGAGCAGGAACCCAGGAACGATCTGCCACAGAGTAACCCTTCCAATGCACAAGGTACTGTAGTTGCCTGCACATGTATCTGGAGTCCAGGATCTTAGAAAATCTCATACTCAGGGTCATCATGAACATACTCAGGGTCACCATGAATCAAGAGCAGAGGAGGTCGGAGCTGAGTGTATCTGTTCTTGATGTAGGGCTTGAGTAGGGAGATGTGGAAGACTGAATGCATGTGCAGGGTTCTGGGCAAGGCCTTTTTTAAGGACTTTGTTAGGGCCGATAAACCTAGGCCCTAATTTGTGACTGGGTTGACGTAGACAAATATGTCGAGTAGAGACCCAAACTTGTTCACCTACTGAAAAGGCAGGAACAGAAGCTCTATGATGATCAGCAAACCTCTTGTATCTGGAGACAGCTGAACATAACTGAGAGCAAATACGTTGCCAATGAGTAGTGAGGTTAGTAATGTGTCGGTCTGCAGCAGGAACCCCTGTCGACTGAGCAGAAAGAGGAAAGACACAAGGTTGGTAGCCTGCTGCGGCTTGAAATGGAGAACATTGTAGAGAAGAGTGCCAATGAGTGTTCTTTTCCAGCTCAGCTAGGGGCAACAATTCATACCAATCGGTATGAAGAAAATTAACAAAAGCTCTGAGATAGGCTTTGAGATCTTGAATCACTCTCTCTGTCAGCCCATTAGTCTGGGGATGGTAGCCAGAAGACAAAAAAACAGTGATTCCAATCAATTTGCAAAAGGCTTTCCAAAAGGTAGAGATGAATTGAGGACCTCTGTCGGAAACAATATTCACGGGAATGCCATGAAGTCGTACCATATGTAACAGAAAAAGAGATGATAATTCTTAGGCAAATGGTAGTTTCTTTAAGGGTATAAAATGAGCAAGTCTGGAGAATCGATCCACCACAACCCAGATGGCTGTATGATGGTCAGAAGGAGGAAGGTCTGCAATGAAATCCATTGTTATGTGTCCAAGTTTGTTTGGGAATGGACAATGGTTGGAGTAAGCCAGGAGGAAAGGATCGGGGAGTCTTATTGGCAGCACAAGTCATGCAGACTTTTACATAATCCTGAGCATCAGGCTTTATGGTAGGCCACCATACATGTCAGGAAATAAGCTTAAAAATTATTGTCAAACCAGGATGTCCAGATAGGTTCAGAGGTACAAAGAAGATATCAGGAGCCATGGGGGCTTCAGGAGATTTTCTAGAATGGACACGTTGCAGCCTTTGAAGTAGAGAGGTGTTAAGTTGAGCCCACACAGGAAGGGTGTATGATGTGTTAAATAGGAGCTTCAGAAGAGTCAGTAGACTGAGGAAACTGATGGGAAAGGGTGTTAGCCTTTTTATTTTTGGTCCCAGGAAGATAAGAGACCACAAAGTTAAAACAGGAAAAGAATAAGGCCCACCTGGCCTGTCGAGGATTGAATCGATGAGCGGGTTCTAGGTACATCAGATTCTTGTGGTCAGTGAGAATCTGAATGGGATTGGCGGTACCCTCTAGCCAATGACACCATTCAGTCAGGGCCATCTTAATGGCTAAGAGTTCACAATTACCCACATCGTAATTCCTCTTTGTAGGAGTAAAGCTTTGGAGAAAAAGGCTACAGGGTGCAAATTGGAGGTTAAAGTATCCCTTTGGGTTAAGACTGCTCCAGCTCCTATCTCGGAGGCATCAACCTCTAAAGTGAACTGCAGCTCAGGATCAGGATGGTGGAGCACAGGAGCAGAACAAAAGGCTTTCTTCAGATGAGAGAAGACATCCATGGCTTCAGGAGGGCAATTTTTGCCGTCTCTGTTCCGTTTAGTCAACTCAGTGAGTGGAGCAACTATTTGGGAAAAGTTCTTTATAAACTAGCGGTAATAATTGGAGAACCCCAATAATCTCTGTAGCTCTTTTAATGAGGTTGGTTGAGGCCATTTTAGAACTGCAGTGAGCTTAGAAGGATCCATGGCAAAACCTTCCTTCGAGATGACATAGCCAAGGAACTGGATCTGAACTTGATCAAACTCACATTTCTCCAGAGAATTGTCTCTAAGGCGAAGAAGTACCTGTCTTACATGTTCATGATGCTCCTCAAGGGTTGAGGAGAAAATAAGGATGTCATCCAGATAGACAATGACAGTGCGATTGAGGAGGTCACGGAAGACATCGTTGACAAATGCTTGGAAGACTGAAGGGACATTACACATCCCAAAAGGCATTACGAGGTATACATAAAGCCCTGATCTCATGTTGAAGGCAGTCTTCCATTTATACCCAGGGAAGATACGAAAAAAGATTGTACGCCCCACGTAGATCCAACTTAGTGAAGTAGCGAGCATTTTTAAGCGAATCATAAAGTTCAATGATTAAAGGAATAGGATAGAGATTCTTTATAGTAATGTTGTTTAGGGCTCTGTAGTCGATACAGGGTTTGAGTCCATCATCCTTCTTACTGGCGAAAATGAAGCCAGCCCCGGCAGGAGAAAAGGAAGGGCGAATAAAACATTTAGCTAGGTTCTCTTGTATATAATCCTCCATGGCCTTGGTTTCAGCTTTGGAGAGTGGATAAGTCCTCCCTTTAAGAAGTGGGGCTCCAGGAAAGAGGTCAATTTTGCAGTCGTAAGGACGGTGGGGTGGCAGCACATCAGCTGCTTTCTTTTCAAACACATCTGTAAAATC